>NC_051210.1:38781280-38820791 GCF_015220075.1 Falco rusticolus | reverse complement strand
CACAATCAAGAAAAAAAAAAGTTGATGAGACCAGAATGTCTTTTCTCCAAATCTGTCCCTTTCTTTCTTAATATTATACATTCTGCTTTTTGTTACTTCCATAACACATTTTGTGATGGGAGTGTCAGTGAAACATAAGTGTCTGGAAGTGGCATCAATGCACCTTGAAAAGGACAACATGAACCTGAATGCTGTCAATTATTTGTCCAGCCTTTCTTTCCCCTATGATTTTATGACTCATTGGTTCTGGATGCCTCTACAGCTTTAATTAAGTCTCTAAGGGTTTCAATGTTTGAATGGTCTCTCTCATTAAATATTTAACACAACAATGCTTCTCTTTTTTCACTTTGTTTCATTATTTTATTGTCTTAATTAGTTTAACTGGGAGGTTAAAATAAAGCTAAAATATCTACATAGTTACAAAATTTAGATTTCTAGGAATGCTTTTAGTTTTGGAGATATTCTTAGTGGATTTTGAAGGATATCTGTCTCATACCTTAATATTTTTAGTACTTGCTGCCCATGGAGTAGCTACAAAATTACAGAATTATAAGCTAAAGCAGAACAGAGTTTTTAGACAAACATCTTCACATATGTCTTATTAAAACTGATAGGCCTATAAGTTCCATTGAGACAGAGATAAATCAAAAGTAGTGAACATTCAAATGAAAATACAATTTCCAAGCTATTTAACTAATGTAGCTGATAACAAGCAAATTCTTTGCTCATAAGCACTTCATACAGAGGCAGATTACAGTTCAATTATATGAAATATGAAATAGTTGTGGATAGTGCTTCAAATCCAAATTATTTGTCCACATTAAAAGGGGTAGTTTTAATAAGAAAATTGAATCAATGGCTTTGGTAATCTAGTGCACACAGAACTATCTATGGAACAGGAAATGTAATGAGGAACATCTTGCATTCTCAGCCAAGAGAACCAAAGACCAGAATGCAAACTCCTTGTCCCTAAAGACAGTGATTGCTCAGACCCAGTGTCGGATACAACAATGTTAGGAAGCTTGCATAGCCTCTGGCTGTGCTGTATCAATTCTCTGAATATAGTACTTCAATATCTAGAGCTGTCAATCTCACTTATTTTATTCTCAAGCACTAAAATGAAGAGAAAATGCCATTTTCCTAAAGCAGCTGCATACAATATTGTTCTCAATGACATTGTGAAGTAGCTGAAGATATAATAAACCTTTTCTGCTCCTGTCAAGAGTTTCCTTTTGAGGAAAGTGCATTCACACAAGATAGAAAGTCAGAACTGGGGGTGAGGGGGGAACCACAAAGGTAAAACAAGTAAAATATGCAAATCAGAAAGAGATCATTTACTTCAATAACTACAGTTACCTTCAAAAGGAAATACTCTCAGGCTGAAAGCTACAGTTAGGAATTTGTTAAAATTCTTTCTCCTCTTCTATTGAGCTGGTAATTTCAGTGTCAGTTACGGTTTTCCAAAACTCTTCTAACTACTCAAACTGTATCCAGAAGTCAGCAAGAGATACAACTGATTTGTGTGGTGATCCTGAGCAGAAGACTGTTGTACATGGAGAAATTAGGAATCCACAATACCTTTATTCTGAGCACACCCAGGCCAGCGCTGTGCTGCATGGGGCTACACATCTGGGGAGGCCTTCAGGCTGTGGTGTGCTGCACCAGTCCCTTGGCTGCAGAATAATCCCAGCCACTTTACAGTGACAGAGGAGCATGCAGGCAGCTCTCACTTGGTGCCAGTGATAATGCCACTGGTGTGGCTTTGCCTTTAAAAGCACAGCAAAAAGTTCTTGTAAGAACATAATTTCTCTTTAATTCATAGAAATTATGAATAGAGTTGTTCCCTTGTAAAGAAAAGAAAACCTTGTCTTAGCTTAAGTGACTGAAAGAGGAAAATTGCTGCTATGGAAAGGGTCTGCATGCCATGCCATATTTAGGTTGGAGTCTGTCTGATGTTACGCTGCTCAGGGCTCCCAGCATCTAAAGGTATGTAAAATTATCTATGCTATTCTCTTACATTGTCAACAGTAATAAAAAGCATTCTAAATGATAATTGACTTAGTCCAAGTGCCTTTCTTACTGGCATCATTATATATCAGGTACTCCTACTGCAAAATGACTCACTAGATCAAAGAATATACTACTTGTCAATATATATAGTTTTTAATCCTGTGTCCTGTGTTTACAAGTTTTACCAATTAATATCTAAAAATCCACTCAGTTTCAGCTGCCTCTACAGATATCATTTTCATCTTCCAGTGAACATATTTGCCCTACTTATTGTTCTCTTTCTACTGAGGTGTCAGTTAAGGTATGTCATTCTTTCTCCTTTCTTCTGTGAATGTTCAGGGCAGAAAATTACAAGAAACCTACCATGTGGGATTACTTCATAAGTGCATGGAGAATTAAAAGCCTATAAACCTTATTTTTGCTTAGCAACTGGAATTGCACGAACTTTTTGTTCCAACTTCTATCTGGTTCATGAACCTCTTATTGTTAAGGTCAGTCTATGAAAGTCTTCAGCAGAACCTATCAATGGGAGTATGTGTTCTAGGTCAACTAAAGAATTTTTTTCTTCCGTTGGTAACAATGACATTTGATCTTTCATGTATCTGCTATTCCGCTCATCCGTACTGTCTAAACTCTTGAAAAGAGGAGACAATGTCTGTCTTGTGTCTCTAACATATACATTTTCAGTCTTCTGCTGATCTTTCTTCTGCCTAGCAATGATCAATCATCAAGTCTATGCACTTTTTTTCCCAGAATAAAAATCAGTTATTTATTGATTTTATTGTTAAAGTGCACATAACTGTTCGATGCTGGCAGGTTAGGGTTCATGTAGTTTGTGGCTTAGTGCAGGATGTAACAGACACTTATCAAGAGTAAAGAAGGAAATGGACTAATCATAAATTGTTAAGACATAAGGCAGCAACGTACCCAACATTTTGAATATTGCTTGACTTTAGTTGGGTTATGTGTTGTCTTGTGTCTTGCTAGAGATAAGCTCTCCTACATACTTTAAGTCAGAAATGTATTAACATAATGAAGATTAGTATTAGTATAAAAAGAGATGTGTCACTGGCACATGCTGTTTGAACTGTTTTACTCAAAAAATTTAGTAAAATAAATTTATGATCTCAAACTGGTCATCATAATTCACATTCAAAGAGTAGGGATGCTTTTAGCCTTTCTGGTCTGCACACACTTTCTGAAATTCCTGAACAGATTATTAGAGCAGCTTCTGTGTACTATGACTGCATCCAGATAAGATTTTTAGCTGATGACATATTGATTTTCTGGTTTTGAAATCAGTTTTGTTTTAAAGAATGATTTTTTTTTAAAAAAAATGATGTTGCATATGAACCCTTCTAAAGAGGTATAGTCTTCATTCTATACATACTAGTGAAACTGAAACTTCAGATCACTTGTGAGTTTACTTCTTAGAATGATCATGATTATATTTATAAAGGGTTTTTTTGGTGGTTTTTTTGGGGGTGTTTTTTTGTTTGGTTTTTTTTTTTTTTGTATCCAGAAAATAATTGGTGTTTGTGGGAAGACTTAATCAAGTATGCTGGAATCAAGTTCTCCACTATACAAAAGACATGCTAACATTATCATACCGTGCCATTATTTGAATGTTAGAACAGGAAATATTCACTTCTTGGAAGAGAACTACACTTGGAAGAGCTTGTTTGGTCTGTTCCAGCTGAAATGAATGTGATAAGATGATCAGGAATAGGGTCTTGCAGCCTGCCAGTGTTCTGCAGATTGAGAATGCAGAACAAGTGTGCTGACACACTGCCAGTGAAGGTCCAGCTGCTGCAGGCTGCGTACAGAAATTGAACAGATACTACCAGTTCACAAGCAGCTACTCTGTTGTGGGTTGAAGGAAGCAGAGTTGCCTTAGAAAGTGGCCAAAACTTCCCCAAAGTTGGCTTTAACTAAGTCTAAAATACTCCTTTGAACTGTTAGCCACAAATAGGCAGCAACTGAGCATCAAAGTGAGTAATAACATAGGCCTGTTTGAAGCGTATTAGGAAAATCACATAATACTTATTTTCATCAATATTTCAAGTGCTGGTGAGGTCTTTTACTTTCATAGGCGAATGAGATTACACAAACACATGCTGAACTTCAGACACTGCCACCACAGCAGTCATCATTAACTTCTTACGGAAGTTGCAGTGATTCTGATTGTGGTAGGCTGACTTCACGCAGCAGCTAAGCAGCCATCCTGTGCTCCCCTCTTCTCCCAGAAGGATGGGCAAGAGAATTGGAAAGATAAACATGAAAAAACTCATGTGTTGAGACAAATACAGTTTAGCAAGTGAAGAAAAAAGAGGAAAATACCCTCAAAAAAAGTGAGTGATGCAAAGGCAATCACTCTCCACATTGCACCAGCAGACTGATGCCCATCCAGTCTGTGTGCCAAAGCTACTTTGGAAAAACTTCCCTCAGTTTTCATTGTTGAGCGTGATATTATGGCATGGAATATGCCTTTGGTCAAGCTGTCCCAGCTCTGTCTCTCACAGCTTTTGCCCACACCTCATCTGCTCACTGGGAGGCAGGGTGAAAAACTGAGAAGGAATCAGTGCTGTAGAAACCCTGTTCAGCAATAGCTGAAATACTGGTGGTTATCAATACTGGTGTAGTCACAAATCCAAGACACAGCACTGTATGGGCTAATATAAAGAAAATTAACTCTGCCCCATCCAGACAGTATACTGATTTAAGTTCTCATTTGTAATGTGCTGCATTTAAACTATTTTTGCACAAGGCCAAGATGTATGTGAGAGAGAGTGTTTTTAAAAAGATTTAAATGTTTTAACAGTCCTGACTAAAAATGGCCGTTGTGTTGCTCTCCTATATTTGGATTTTTATAAGTACTTCTTCAGAAGACACAGAATTAACAGGACACATGTTATAAAGGTAACGTTGATATGAAACAGCTATAAATTAGGAGATATAAAAATTTAGGCTTTTATTACTTGTACAGTCCATGTTCCAAATGTGTTCAGAGCAAAATAAATCAATATTTTATTTACAGTGAAATTCTGTTTGTCTCTTTTAAATTCCATTCACATGAATTTTTTTCTCTTTCTGATTCTTTTCTATACACAGGCTATGGACCTTGGTTTTGTTTGTTAGTGAGTTAGGGAATTTCTTAAAAAAGATGGAATATTAATAAATGTGAATAGAAATTTGCTAGATTCATTCACTTACCTATTATGCCTATTTATTAGCATTACTAATAATACTTGGAAAATTATTAAACAAACAGTCTATATTTTCTGGGTCACAATAAAGGACATAAATATTTATATAATTACTCATTTTTCTTATGCTTCCAGTAAAGCCTATAGTTTCAGAAAACTGACAAAGCACCTAGCTATGACAAATTTATCTGAAATTGCAGGTAGTTAAGATTGCTGTTATACAGACGTGTTTGTTTGTCTTCTTAGATACGTCAGCAGCGACCTTTTCAACATTCCTATTGCATGTTTTATCAGAGAACACTGTCTCAACTCCTATGAAAGCTTGCTCATAAGCACAGGTTATGAACTCAAAGCTTTCCACAGCCTGTGAAACTCAAAATCTGAGCGTTATCCAGCACAGTCCAATGCAGCTTTCAGCATGCCAAAGAGAACTGGTGACATTTAGTTTCTCAAGACCCCAAAATCTGGCGGTCTATCATTATGTGAACCTGAAGAACTAAGAATACACAAAATAAATGTTGTGAGGTTGAAGAATGCTCATAAGGACATTTATCATCTTTTGAAGCAAGCTTTTGCTAAAATTTGTAAATCTTTGAGAACAGAAGCTTCTGAGACTTTTAATTTAGGACTTTTTTTTTTTTTTTTTTCCCAGTCAACACAAGAAATACAAATATTTTTGAAGACTAAAAGGAAACCCCTGTATTTTTTTCAGCCTTTCTCAATAGATAATAACTGTTTTGTACTCGTATGTATGTAATTCTGCCAATACTGAGCTGCTTCACTGAGCTAATTCATTCTTGCTCCAAAGCAAAGAAGTGTTAGTATTCTTCAGAGAGTGAGTTGGAGGAGGTTTTAGTGTGACTTTTTTTTTCTTTTCTTTTGATTTGTTTTTGTTTTTTTTTTTCTTTTTTATCTTTTGCTGCTGTCTTCTGTCTTAAGTTTTTTAGATAGTCTTTCCCTGCCCCCCCCCCAAAAAAAAAAAAAAAGTTCATTTAGAGATGATCACTTAGTACAAAAACATTTGGAGGAGAGATAAGAACCTGATACAGTTATAGAAAACAGAAAGCCCACAACAATAACGACAAATTCTCATCAACAATGGTTTCTTTTGGTTTTGTTTTTGGTTGGTTGGTTGGGGTTTTTTCAGGCTTTTTCCCTTTTTTCTTTTTTCTTTTTTTTTCTGACCTGATCAGAATTGCCTGTATTATTATCTGTCTCTTTTTTTCTTAAGTAAGAAATTGGTACCAGTAGGGTTCATAGAATTAAACTTCAAAATAAAAAAACAAAAAGCCAGCAGACAAATAAATGAACTCTATGACACATAAAAAAATACACACAAGGAAATTCCATTCATGTAAGTTAAATCTTTAGCTTATTGTTTCTTTCCACAGTAGATTATGCCTGCTGCTCTGTGACTTGAATGACAACTTTTTGTACTGCTATGGCCCTCCATTTGTAATAGGTTATATTGAATACTTGTTATGTCACTGACAGAGACTTTTCTTTGCATACTTCTCTACTAATGGAGCCCTTTTCAGGGGCTGTGCCTGCAATCACCTTAAACATAGAGTTCCCTATAGCTTGAATGAGCCAGCATGGATAAGAATGGAGGTATTCATTTTAACCCAAGAATGAGAAGTAATTGCAGTTACATAATTCTTGCATTTATTTACTACATCTGCTTTTGGAATTTATGGGACACCAGTTAGCTTAGTTTATTCAGAAGTTGTCATAAGGTCTGAAAGGAAACTCATATTGTGATCTTGGTGAACAATACTGCTCTTATGCTATTTGACTTTGAACCAATAGACTTTATATATCCCCTTTTCTGCACCATTGCTCATTTACACATTTTAATTTCTATAGGGTCTCTTCAAAATTTATAAAATTAAATAGATGCATATCTCTCGTCACCTTATTTCACTCCATTGCCTTCTTATTATCATACTAATCAATTACTTGTTGGGTGTGTAACTGAAGCAAAGCATGATAATAGTTAATCTTCTTTCATATAAGATGTAAATTAGGGCAATAAATTATATTTCACTATATCAGAATCAGTCTTAAAAGACATAGTGAAATGTGTCTTTTTGCCCTTCATGAAGACAGATTTTATCTACTGTTACACACTATAGAGAAAAAGGTATGCAGAGAGAACAGTAGTTCTCTCACCAAATAAATCTGTTCTTGTCATATTTTAAAAATATATATTAAAAAAAGCCCTTTGGTATTGTATGAAGAGTCAGTTTTCCTTATATGTTGCTCCCAGTGCATGCTGGTTTTCTCTCAGGGGAAAAATTATTTTTATGTCTTTTGCTAAGGCATCATCTGTATGCCAATTAGGATCAGTTTCATTACATTAGAAATTTCCCATATATGGGGTACCAGCACTGCAAATACACTCAGATCGTTCATTAGTTCCACAAAGGTCAAGAAATGTCATCCCTGAAGAGTCAGTAAGCTATGACAGGTTTGGTCAAACTCAGAGACACCACACAGCGTTGGATTCTATGTCTTAATAAAGAAAGTGTATGTGCACCTACTAGCAATGTACATTTGTTTGCATTTAATGACAACTCACTGAAAACCTGTCAGCCACCAGGTGAGTCAGCCCATTCTTTCAAAGAACATAGTTCTATGATTAACTGCTAAGAATGTAAAACTTTACTTTCAAAAAATGTAGTGGGTCAAAACATACTGATAAAGCTTCCCTGTCCACTAATTTCTTCAGCAACCTTTTTAAAATTACTTGACGTTTTAACTTGTGTTTTCAGAATGCATTCACAGACTCTTCTCCACCAGTTTTTGACAAAAGACTATGAGTGTAAGGGATTTTACTTTGTGTTACCAAAACTTGTGGTTCATTACTAGTACAACTAAACTGAAAGAATTAAATAGTAATTTAATTGTACTGTAAAGAATGGAAAGATAAGAAAACAGGAAATAATTATACAGGTACTACGATAAATGAAATATTTTATTAAAAGCAATACACTTGCAACATATGTCCACAAAATGAGAGTAAATATCAGATAAAGGTGTACACTAGCTCCCATATGAATTTCTTCTGGGCCCAGTTACAGAAAATCTATTCATTCTCTTGTAGTACATGTGTCTTGCAACCACCTGTCTGGATTTTTGTCTTTCATATTTTATTATTACACAAAATTTTACAATTTCTTCTGGATCATGAGTGGTACATTTTGAGGTTTTCCAGGTTTGAAATCATGTGTTGGAATATGTACTTCAACCTAGATACTATCAAATGCCTTTCTTACAAATTTGTAATTTTTTAAGAATACAATTTAAAGATTGATAAAATGTGGACTTAACCATAAAAATATCAGGGAAGAATCTTACATTCCAGTATATATCCTCAACAGGTGGTGTTCAATTTGATCATGAGTTCAAATTTTCAAAAAGATGAGAGCTTTCCAGCCCCATTTCTTCTGCTCATTTTTGACTCCAACACTGGTCATTAAGATGTATGCAACCTGCATCAATCATAGGGTCAAAGGTAACACTCCCTCTCTATCCCAACACCAAATGTAGCGGCAGATTTGAAACCTTACTTGTTTTATGTATCTTATAGTTATGTCTTCTATCATTAATAATCACTTTGGTAATCAGCTGTGGCCACTGATCAGACCTCTGTGGTAGATTTCTGCCATTCCCAGTGCAACTACTGACAGTTACTGCAGTGGTGGAATGAAAAAAGATACGTCTGATTCTTAATGCAGCAAGTTGGCACATGCAAGCCATTTCACTGATATGGCAAATTTATTTTCTTTTCAAATTGCTGAAAACACAGTGCTTTAGCCTGAAAACGTCTCCCAAATATACAGATTGAATACCAGATAAAACTTAATATTCATCCCCAAAAGAGAAATACAATACTTGTTTCTATGAAAACCACTAGCTTTATCTTTTTTAGCAGCTGTTAGCAGTCTAAATATAGGGCTCACTGCTAGATTTTTTTCTCTCTCAAAGCACATACATACATATTTTCAAGATTATATTTATAATTATCTCCCGCTTATGTCTGTTTCCCCAGTGTGTTCTCCTGCTTTTCACTGTAATGCCACCTAAAATTAATTGACCACTTTTGCTGTCAGTTCCTGCAGAAGTACATGAGAGGATACATTTGGTTGCCTTTGATCTGCCTTTGTTATTCACTGTTTCACATATAGGACAAAACATGGAATTAAAATTAAAATTATGGGATTTAAGTTATCGTACAAGTGTTAAGGAGCTTATGATAACTTTCTACCCAAAACATATTTTTTTGGAAGATATAGACTAAAAGGAAGCCCTAAAAATATTGCTTTTTACTATATAAAGGAAGAAAATGGAAGAAGTAAACTATTATTTTTATTTTAGGTATAGTTGAAATATTAAATCAGATTTTATTTTAAGTCTAGTTGAAATACTAAATCAGGTACTGGTACCTCAAAAATTCACTGCATGTTTTTGTTCCTGTGAAATCTTTGCTATTTCAGGATTCATGTAGAGATTTATCCTCTAACCTTCACCATTCATGAAAAAATAAAAACTTGCACTATAATTTACTTCAGATAGTATCTTTATCAAAGGTGTTCAGTAATAGTGAGACCAAGGTATTAGAAATTTGTTAGAGATTCTGTTCTTTTTCATTGTCCCATAAATAGTTGCAACATGGTACAATAACTCAGAATATTTTAACTTCTTTAAAACTGTCGGTGTATTTTGTTATTTTTTCATCAACAAAAAACATTTTAGTACTTTTGGACAATCTTCATATATTTCTCCCAGCGTGTGCTGGTTTTCTTCCTTGGTTTCCTTATGTTACAACTTAAAATATTTTAATTACTGTTTTGTTTACTAATCTAATCTTCTTCATAAAAGAACAAAAATTGTCTGTACCTGTGAAAGTAGAGAGCTCTTGGGAAAAGTGGTGGTAATGGAGAGGCTCAACATCAGTACTGTGAAATGCCTGTCCTGCTTGTAACTTTCGAAGCAATTTGTGCAAGATGACCAGGAGTGGTCCAATGGGCTGAACAAGCTAGTGCCCACAATGAATCTTAAAAAGGCGAATTCATCCCATAAAGTGCTAATACAGAGCACAAGAAGAATTAAGCCAGCAAATGGAAACACTTCCTTTCTACATGAGATGAACCAGAAATTTTAAAAAGAATGTAAAAGTTCATAAACGAAAGTTTTACTTTCATGACAAAGCCAGAGCATGACTGTAGCCTCATTGGCTATGTCTAGCAGTAAAGGACAATAAAAGGCATTATATTATGTTCTGCTTTCTTTGGTCAAAAACATAGTAGGAACTATAAGAAGATACTGTATCTTTTTGTATACTGTGTTCATTCCTGATGTTGCTTTAAGCTTTACTATGACACTTTTTTGGCAAACCACTCAAGAACCATTTCATTCAAAGACATGTCAGAATATTTTAGAGGGCTGTACTGTACTGTACTGCACTGAGTCATGGTGCTGCTTTAAAGTGGCTGGTGTTGTCAGTGTTTACTTCCCTTATGGGCTTTTTGGACATTAATGAATTTCCATGGAAGTACTGACAATTTTCAGGCATAGTTTTGGGCAGGTGATTTTATTCTTATTTAAGCAAGGAAACCTATAAAGACATCTCTAACTTTTCTTTTTAATTATATAATTTGATTCTGGTCTCATCTAAATTCCTGTCTGGTACATGTTCTATAAGTTTCAGATTCATGTAGATAGATAGATAGATAGATAGATAGATAGATAGATAGATAGATAGATAGATACATGCATACATGCATACATACATACATACATACATACATACATAGATACATAGATACATAGATACATAGATACATAGATACATAGATACATAGATAGATGCATAGATACATAGATACATAGATAGATAGATACATAGATATGTAGGCTTCCTAATGCCCTGCTGGAGCTTCATTACTCACTCTTAATCTACATTTCTTCCCATCAGGAAGCTAGCCTGAGTCCTTCATACAGTGATTGAACTTCACTGAACTGCTATTTATGATCTGGTTAAACATTGTGCACCTTTTTCCTTATCAACGTAATTTCAACAGAGGACAAAACATTCAGGCTGAGACATTGACTAAAGGATCCTTTCCTTCAGTATATTTTGCTCCAGTGGTGAAAAGTGCAACACCCCCCCCAACCCCCTAACCCCCTCCTCCCCCACCAGAAATTTACTTTCTTCTATTGTAGTTCCAAGAGCAATGGTGAATGAGATTTGTTTTGAAGAACAGCAAATCTTTACAGTGGGAAAAAACCCAATAACTAAACAATGAAATTTTGAAGGATGCAGATAAAACATTAGGAGCACAGAACATCAAAGTATGGCAGAAAAATCATGAAGGAACAAGAATCATAGGAAAGAGAAATTATAAACACACAAAGAAAACAGTAATAATTTCATATTTCCAGAAACTACAAATAAATGGAAAAATGTCAGGCCTGGGTTTCAGATCAGATTCTTGTAGCTTGGACCTATAAGAAAGAAGTGTGTGTTGGATTTATTGGCAGAGTCTTTTATGAACAGATAAGGTACTTTGTCTTCTAGAAAGCCAAATATGTAATTTTTTTCAAATTCTTCTTCAGGCCATGAGAGTAGAATCATCATATTTGGTCCCTTTAAGTGGAAATCATCACACATAAATAAATGGAAAGTTGTTTTGTTTAGAAGTTTTAATTGGGATGTATGAGAAGCATAACTAGCTTATCAATATATATGTTGACCCATAAAACTGGAACTATTTGCATCTTACATACTTATTCTTCCACATTTTTATATTTGCTTTTGCCTTTTCAGACATTGACTCATTTCTGTTTTATATTCACTGGCGCATTGTCCAGGTATATAAAGAGGAAATAGAGGCTCAACCATTTCCATTCTGAAATTTCTGATAGGCAAACTATCCCAATATCCAGAAATTTTGATCATGTTATTGCTATCTGACCTTCAATTTTGTAACTTAATCAACTTCTGAGGATGAAAGGTATTAAAGAAAATGAAAAGGTGTAGCTGGGATAAAGTAATTAATAGTGGAAGATAAATATAAAACTTTCAGCCAAGGATCCACTGTTAAAATAATACTGGTCAATATTATTATCTTCCCCACCTTTTCCTCTCCCATTCTTCTTTCATTATCTCTTTACTTTCCAACTTCCATAGTTGCTCTTCCTTTTGAACCTATCCATCCTTCAAAGACTATATTATCATTTCCTCTTGTCTTAGCTAATTAGACTACCTGAAATTACTGTTTTGCCTTTCTTACCCAGCCCATGCCAGTCTTGGTACAATTTTATTCTGTCTTCTGTTCTAACAACATGATGATGACCTTACTTGTACTTGAGTGAGATTTCAGTCCATTTTTTTCCTTGACATTCCACCTTACTTCTTGATTTTTAAACTATTCACTTTGTCTCTTTGTCTACTTCCCTTCATTGTCTTTGATTGTTCCTTCACTTGGTGTCTTTGTCTTTTAAGAGTGGTAAAGGATTTTGCTTTTCTCTGCTTCTTTGTTTTTTTTCTGAATACTTTTTATAACTTTATCAGTGTAGCATTTCCCCTCTCTCTGGAATGAACATTTGTTATTTAGTTTCTTACTTCTTTCTTGCACTCTTTTTCATTCTCTTGATAAGACCCTTGTATTTTTCTTACTTGATTTCTATTAGTTGTCCAAATGAGAGGATGAATGCACAGTGTAGTTTGTGGTATTCTTAAGAAATGTACTATACAAGATTATTCTGTGTTGTGTTGCCTGCAACCCCAATTCCTAATTTTTACTAGAATAGCACATGAAAAAAGCATATCAAAACTTAAACAGTTAATTACATGGATAATTAGATTGCAGAATATCTTTCAATTATAAGCTTTCCCACATAAAGTTCTAATCTTGATTTCATGTTTAGCCTAATATGTGTTTCAGATAAAGTAAAATGTGAATAAAGCTTGTTCAGTATAAGAGACAGAGTGAGTTCTAGTTGAGAAATTTAACCAGAATTTCACACTATCTGCACAGAAAGAGAAAAGAAGGGTTCCCACAGTCTAAAACTCCCTCAATATGTCCTAGCTGTATCTGTATGAGTATGTCAGGCAAAATGAAACTTGAGTTTAAATTGTTGTTTTGTAGCTTAAAAAACCCTATTTTAAACTGAAAAGATATTACTAATGCTCAATACGTACCTGCACACCAACAGTCCTTAGATCTTGGCTGAATCCAATGACAGATTGGTTAACTGACTATGTGAGATACTGAAAACTGTTTTGATAATTCTCATGGAGTTGGTTACAGGTGGGTTTGAGCTGAGCAGCAGGCAGTTCCCTCTTGCCATTGAATTTTATTTTTTAACTTGCTACATAGGCAAGGTGATATAATGGTCATGCCATAGCCACACTTGATGTTTGGCAAGTGTTGGTGAACTTGCTAACAGGTGACAGGTAGCTATGACTGAAATTTAATTGATTGCATAGACATAGCCTAAGAATTTTTTTCAGTAAATTGCTAAATTACTTTACTGTAAAACAGCCTTTCTTCCTTTTCTCTCTGTAAAGATTGATACCTCAACTTGCCTATCATCCCTGCTTGTCACTCAGATCACTGTAGGCTCTTCTTTTGGACTGACACTTGTTGAATTCTTTGTAAAAGTGATCATCTAACAGAAACTATACCTTTCACAAAATGAATTGTCCTGGTTCAAACTTTCAGCCATGATCAAGGATTCTCATTCTCAGCTGGAAAAATTGAAATGACAGAGCACCAGCTGCCAGCATGCTGTCACATGCTGACACTTCCATATTCTTTTATCTCTGAATATCACTGCTAGGTTAGAAGGTATGGGAGTATCAAGTACTTTCACTGTAAGGCCTGATACCACCTCACATTGTTTTTGTCTCAATTGTAGTAAAGATGCAGTGTTCATTAGAAATTACAGTTTTTCGTGTTATATTACATCATCAAATTGTTACAGGAATTTTGACTTTCCATGTTCTAGTAGAACTTTTCATAAATTTGATAATATGTCACAGGCTACTAAAATGCAGTGTGGAAAATCAAGACACACTTCTGAAAGTGTTATTGTTTGAAAAGCTATAAAAGTCAATAAAATCTATTTTTGTGACTATCGGATTGGACACAATTAAAAATACTTATCCTTTTATATAGTAGGATAAATTTATTGATGCTATTTTTAATGTGTCACCTGACACAATACTTTTGGGATCAAAAAACTTGTTCATTTGCAAATAGTCATAATGCAGCCTGCTTTCCAAGGAAGTCTTTTTTTCATATTCCACTCAGTTCTCTGAAGGCTGAAGTAAATGGTGGTTTGTTATCACTAAAAAGGTCACAAGTAGCATGGAACTTGTCTGATGTAATAAAAACTGCATTGATTTTCGATAATTTGGAGGTATCACCTTACTCTGCCACATGTCAGAGTTTTCAAAATGGTAAAAGATTTGCTTTTCAACTTTATCTCATCAGTCTTTTATCACAGTCTCTGTTTTAGTCAACAGTTTTTCTTAAGATGATTGTGAAAATATTTAAAGTTCACTATAACTCTTTATGGTATGTGATCTACCTTTTGGTCTGAATTCTGAAATTAAAATATAATGTTAATGTTTACAGGCTGGGAGATGAGTTAGTGCATTATTGGAAATGCATCTTTGGACTACAGAAGATGGAGACATAGTGTTGTACCTTTCCCATATTGCAGAGTGACGAGTGGGCTTGTCCACCACTTCCACTGGAGAGGTATTCTTGTCAAGGAAGGACACTGGAGATGTAAAGGTGTAACAGCAAAAGACATAGCCTTTTAAAAAGGATGACTCCCAAAGAAGAAGCAGATATATGACAAAGGTAATTTCTCTCAGGTGAAACTAAGATTAAGACGAGAACCTAGGAACAACTAGGCTGCACAGAATGGATCTGCCTTGGTTTCTCTAGTCAACAGAACACCTGGCAGGTAAAAATCAGGCCTTTCCACATCAATTTATTCTCCTTGAAATGCATAATCAGTACTCTTCAGAACACAGTGATGCCACATAAGCATGTAGATTGTGAGCTTTCAGGGTGGGAGGTGAATCACATGTATGGTGCATCCACATGTAGAATGCTATATCCACAGTAGAAGTCATTGGTCCATTGCCCATGTATTGAGCTTGAGAGTGGAAGAAGACTCTTTCATACCAAACAAGAATAATCTCAGTTCCACCAGAAATAAAAGATACAGAACACAATGACTGAAAAGAATTTCTGAGGAGATCCAAAAAGGAAGGAAAATGTAATCCTGAACGACTGTATTGGTGGCAGTAGTGAAATTGTGCTTGCTTTGACTTACAGGTGTAAAAGAATTTTGCCCTATTATTTTTTGTAATTCTGTAGTTATTTCCTTTTAAGTTTTATTCTTTGCTATTAGATAAAGTATTAACATTATGCAGTCAGATTAGGAAGCAGAAAACAAGATGAGACAGATGATAGATGTAGATTGGGGAAGAAAAGAAAAAAAAGGAAGAAACAGCTGAAGTCTTAAGACACATCATTACATAGCTAATGTGTGTGCTTTTTCCTACACATATTTCCTGTATTGGGGCAGGGAAAGAAAAGAAGAAGAAGAAGGAAATGTCCCAGAGACCATATTAGAAGAACACTAAGTTTTCTGGGTAAGGATGCTGGACATCAAGCAAACCTGTGCTTGTTTGTAAGGATGTGGTAGTACAGCACATATTAATCAAGGTAAAACAGTTCCAAGCTTGCACTGAAAGCCACATGCAGCTGTCAGTGCTAAAAATAAGTGATTATTGTTCATCCTAGGAAGAACAAGTTGGCAAAATGCCATAGTGGCTATGTGATTCCCTTGTGACTAATTACTGCAATGAGAGGTTTTGTATCTCTTAGACTCCTAACTGTGCTAAGGTTTGGGTAGACCTTCAGTCTGAGGTTATACTGCTCAAGCTTTATTATTTCGATTTAAATGTTTATTTTTTTTTTTTAACTATATAAATTTAGGCCATTCTAAACCATTTTTCAGACCAAGTAAACAGTATTGCCTTTCTGATATTTTGTAGTAAAAAAAAAAAATATGGAGAGTGTCTTATCTCGGCGGACTCATGCCAATGTCATACATATCATATTTCATATAGGAAGAAATAGTGGGCTGCTTCTTGTACTGAATGAGGGATCTGGGATGCCACAGACAGCAGGAAACATTCAGGGACACAACTTAAAGAGATGTAATTCATCACCTGGAAAACCCTTTGTACTGAACACTTTGCAATACTATCTAGAAATTATGATGTGCAGACAAAAGCAAAATGTAAATCTAGAGGAAAAGATCCCAGTCATATCAGCTGAATGCAGAAGATTATTTATTAACATTTCAGAGGAATAACATATGATGTAGGAAGAGAAATTATATACAAAATTTCTATTTTTAGGCTTGACCCTAATAAGACCACAAAATACTAATATACATTCTTCTGTAGCTTTATTTCCTTTTGCAGCTCTGAAGGACTGATCATAACCCACTCAACCCAGAAAGTATCACAAATATGGACAATAACATACAGAATGAAATTGTAGAATCATTTAATTTCCCTGGGAACAAATGGGAGGTAGTTCTTGAATCCAGTCGTCAGTGGACACACTTAAAAAGAAACTTTGCTGTTGCCACTTTATGTTGAAGATTAGCCTGACATAATGCTTAGGTTTGCCATGTGGTGCATGAGAAGAGAGGTGTACTTTACGTATCTTCTGGAATGCAAAGTAGAAAATGTTGAAAAAAGACCAGTTGAAAATTTGGTACTTTTCAAGATCTGACTGTTGAATGCTAACCCCAAGAAAATGAAAGTGTATTTTATGCCTGGGTTCAGGAAAGGAAAGACTGTGTACACAATAACCTACAGATTTTCACAGTCATTATGGAGCTTATTTTTCATGTGATTTGGGGATGAAGATTGAGCTACAACATTATGGGATCTGGTGACACAAACACTTTCAGAGCTACGAATATGTGATGATCATCCTACCAAACCACAGGGGCCACAGAAGGAGAAAGGGAAAAAGCTGGAGCAAGACTACAACTGGGACAGCAGAAATGTGGGACTGGGCAATGCAGTGAGAAAGCATGGAGGAGTGGACAGGTGCTGTCTGGAGGCATGAGGCACCACACCTCAGGCTCTCTGTAAGTCCAATTTCTTAACCAGTCTTGGCTGAGTTACTTCTGATGGCTCTGGGCTCCTTTTGTTCCTAATGTTGATGTTGTCAGGTTTGTTCAAGACTTGGTCTGTGCACAGGGAGGAAGAGTTCTCCATGCACTGAAAGGCAGGCTCTGGGACCAGTCCAAGCTGCTAGGATAAGGGACCACATCGTAAAATAAGGACCAGGAGGCAAAAAAAGAGTTGAAGACTCCCTTCTACCAATTTTCCAAGGGATGATAAATATTGTTCTCTCTAGTTCTTATCCTTAAATAAACATTAACCAAATACGGTTATTGTCTAGTTCAAATCCCTGTTCTGAGAATTCAGAACTATCTTTTCCAGTAACAGAAAGTTTACTTTATGTTTACAGAGGATGCATTTTCATCCCCTGCAGAATCTGGCTAGACTGATGATTTTTCAACAGAACTAATCATCACAAAAGGTTTGAGAGCAAAGTACTGCTTTTGTGGGTAGAGACCTTTACAAACTGCAATACCCCATGCGCATCTAGTATTAAATAAATTCCTTTCATGGACCAAATACAAGCTGTATTTGCTGTTATTTGACAAGCTTATTTGACCAGCTGTATGCTATACATCAGTCAATTTAAAAAAATAAAAAAAAAAAAAAGCAAAAAAAAAAAAAAAGTGCCCACTTACATTTAAGGGATTGTAATTTGGATCATTTTCAAAAAATTGGAAGATATCCTCCGTACAATCTACTCACATAATTTTAGGCCAAAGTGTGTTACCTAAACACCTCACTGTGAACTGCACTTTTGCATCAATAGAGGGAAATTCCTGGAAAACTAGGGGGAAGGGGTCAGAATTACAAGATAAATGGAGTGATGAATTGGTCTAAAGATAAAAGAAAAAGAAATCATGATAATTTGCTTGAACCATTTTACCTAGGAAGCTGGTATGCTGCCAGCTGAGACCCACAAGGGCTAGAACACATGGAGATTGTGAAAAACAGCTATGTTATCTCAAAAAAACCCTAGACCACTGTATCCTGTGGGAAGCTGGTCTACCTCTAAATTTAAATGTGCTTCTTTGGTTTTGAAAATGAAAGCTAATACAACCATGCAAACACTGTGTGTGACATGCCAAAGCTTATACATTATTCAGGTTAATTTCTTCTTATTAGGAGAGAGTGATTTTATTCATGACAAAAAAAAAAATGCATATTATAACTACACTTCATGTTATTCTATGCTTCCAAGGCAATTAAAAGTTTTGTTTTCCTAAACACTCTTCATATCATTATCCATATGTGGAGAACATTATGGCCATGAATTAATTCTGTCAAAACCAATGATTTAACCCTGTTCCATTGATGGTGGTCCATACTAGACCAAACTTTCATTTGCACTAACAACTGTCATTTACTAAACAAATTTAGATATTCTGTAATTCATCTAGCTACAGGGAGCATCTAAAACTCTTTATGTCACATGACTGTCAGGAGCAGGAGCCCTCTCACTGCTACCCTTGTAGGTATAGCACTTCCAAATGAGTGAATCTGTAAGAGAAAATTGCTAAGAGAAATGCTACAAATCTCTGGTTTAGATATAATATCATTTTACTTTCAACTGCTGCTAAACGTGCAGTTATGTGTAGATATTATTGTAGACATGTAACTATTATACAAAAATGCGTAGCCATTAGCAAAGCCTGTAACTGGTGCCCCCTAAAGTGCTACCCAGAAAATTTAACAGGCTTATTATATTTTATATACATTCAATATCTGAATAAGACTTTAAATAGAGGGAGAGTTTTTCAAGGAAGTTTTGTTTTCCACATGAAAAAGTTGTGAACTGTGAGTTTTTATATCTGGAAATGGGATTGTTTATTATGCTATAAAATGTATGTATCTTTTAATTTCAAGGCCCATTACATTAGACAAGAGAATGCAACTAGCCTTGCAGTGTCTTCAGCTGTAGGCTGTAGAATTCGTTCATTTTTATTTTTTTTTTAAATCTATAAATCTCAGGATATCACACCAATATGCTTCATAAAGGATCTGAAACAGAACTCTTGAAACACTGAACCTCAATATGGTGCACTGGATTTCTGTTATTCAGATTTCTAATGATGACCAATTAACCTTCTTATACTTACATGAAGTTTATATGAAATTATTCTTTAGTTGAGCTTCTTAGCTCAGCAAATCCTTATGAGTTTTTCCAAACTTCTTGTCGACCTTTATTTATATAATTATTTTTCCACTTTTTTCCTTTTCTTATTCATTAAAACAGAAGGAGATTCTCAGAGATTCTCCTGCAAGACAGATAGAAAAGCATAATGTTGTTACTTATAGCTAGTCAAAGATTAGAAGGGAATGTCTTTGGGAGTGTCTTTGTGTCTTTTATTTTCTTTGTGTGTTTTTGTCAGTACACAATTGAATAGGATGAAACTAACATGCCCTAAAATATATCCAAGTTTTTTTAAAAAATTATGATTAATCGTGATTAATGTTTAGTTGTTAGCTGCGTCAATACTCCTAAGTAAATGTATGGCAAATATATATAATTTCATAAATTTAATTTTACAGTGTCACAATGATGCAATCAAAATAATGACCTAAAGAAATTACTTTGGTTTTCCTTACATTTTTACTTCAGTATCTGAGTTTAAAGTTCTTGAGCCTTTGCAGAAAAAAAAAAACCAAACAACAAAAAACCCCCAAACAAAACAACAACGAAAAAAACCCACCCAGAAAACTACCACCAGAAGCAACTGAGTATTTTACTTTTGTATTCTGCTTTAATGGGACACAAAACTGACAACAGGGAGTATGAAAAGTTACCTATAAATCTCTCATCATTCTCTTTTCTAGAAAATAAAGAGAAATAGAGAAAGGAAAAGAAGTAGGGGAGAACTCGGCTCTGGTTTTATCTGTCTCAAGAGTCTCATGTTCAGCTTGGTCTGAAACTTCTCTTACATTCAGAATTTAGAAACTAAAGGACCCAGAGACGTTCTGTATAAAGTAGTGGTAAAGCTCTGATAGCTTTCTTTCTATTACCAATGTCAAATCAAATAACCCACTGAGAGGTGGTAGTCAGCTTCATCAATTCTATTCTTTTTTCAAGCATCTAGTGCATTGATTGTAATTAATTTGCATTATTACAACATAAATAATATTTCAGGGCTGCAACTTTAGGAAGAGAACAGAACAGAGTCTGTGGAAAATCTTTTTAGCTATTGTATTTCAATCATTCTAAGTTGTAACTGACATTTCCTACACCGGCATGAGCACAGATACTTGAATGTATAATATTTATAAAAGTATACAGGAAGTACTTGACTTACAGGTAGAGTTCACAACCTCTCCATGCTAAGTTGACCTTATGTGTTTAACATTAGACTTTCACATCGTATGTTGATAGCATCACACATTTCTATCATTTCTGTCAGTGCTTTTGGTTTTATTCCTGCACAGGAAGAAAGGTATAAAAAAAGCGCCTTATTCTACAACTTCAATAGAAGATAGTGTTGGTATTAGCTATTATGTTGCTATAGGGGGCATTTCCATGTCCATTTTTAGAATTTCCAAGAATAATCACCAAAGAGTGAAGCAACCTGTAGAGAGCTCTGCATGTAAGAAGGCTGCCTAAAGATGAAAATTGTAATGCTACAGTGACTTGATGCCTTGCACAATTTCTGCAACAAGTCTATAGGTTCATAGCTGGGTTATCACTTGAATAATAGACTCATTTTTATGTTTCTTTGGCTTTGTAGATGTCTGCAGATGTGGAAATATCAGCCACATGGAATGTGTGATTTAAAAGGACCAAGAAGTTTGTAGGTATTATTTGTCTAAGGACAGCACTCCTTTTTCTCACAGTTATTACTGAGATAATTGAATCCTCTCACAGTTGCATGAAGTGTTCCTAAGCATATACCCAGGTAACACCATGGTTTCTTTTACATATCATTTTAAGAATGATGACTCTTTGTCACCGTGTTTCAATGTGCAGTTTATATTATCTTATTAGTCCCATCTTCAAACTTTTCTCTAATGGAGTTAGATAACAGCTCTTACTTTAATTAAGATTTCATTAGTCCAGGGTTTTTGAAGATCAAAATGTTGGGTGTCGTGGTTTAACCCTGGCTGGCAACCAAGCACCACTCAGCCACTTGCTCACTCCCCCTCACCCAGAGGGATGGGGAGGAGAATGGGAAAGGAATGCAAAACTTGAGCGTTGAGATAAGAACAATTTAATAATTTCAAAAGAATTAAAAGGAAAGAACAATAATAATAAAAACAATAGCAATAATAATAATAGTAATAATGATAACAGTTATAATGGAAAGGTGGAGAAAAGGATAAAATCCAAAGAAAAAGGGAGAAAGAAAACAAGTGATGCATGGTACAACTGCTCACCACTCACTGATGGATGCCCAGACCGTCCCTGAGGAATGGTCAGGAGGCCCTGGCTAGCTCACAGTTTATATACCAAGCATGACACCCCATGGTATGGAATGCCTGTTTGGCTGGTTCAGAGCAGCTGTCCTGGCTGTGTCCCCTCCCAATGTTCCATGCCCCTCCAGCCCTCTCCACGGCAGGGCCTGAGAAACTGAAAAGCCCTTGACTTAGTATAAACATTACCCAGCCACAACTATAAATGTCCATGTGCCATCAGCATTCCTCTCACACCAAATCCAAACCACAGCACTGCACCAGCTACTGAGAAGAAAGTTAGGTCCATCCCAGCCAAAACCAGGACATTGAGTCTATGTCTACACCTATATTCAGTAGAGTATGTGTAATGATTTAAACTATAACAGAACAAAAAAAAATGTTGGGGGAAGTATTTCTGTGTTAGAAAATATGTGTCAGGTCTAACTTTATCCCCCATAAAAACCTGCTGATAAGATAAAAGGAGAAAAAAAACCCCAACATTCTTGACTGAAGGAAGATGAAACATTAAAGAGGCCATTGGCATATAATTAGAGCATAATTGCAATTATCTAAATGTCACTTAACCTGAAAATTCACATTATGTGAAACAAATTTGTATTTTCCTCATATTTAGCAAAGAATCTGATAGTGCTTCATCTAAAGCCGCACTGAAGTACTAAATGGGCATGTATTCCTGCACAAGAAGTGATGAGAAGAGATCAAAGTGGAGGGGGTCTTGGGAAGAAAACAAGAGGGTAGAGGTATGAAGAAGCTTCTAGCATTGTGTATAAACTGAAGTCTCTGTGTGGAGGTTTCAGCATCTAAAAGCTGAAGTGCATAAAGATCACTGTAAACACTTTAAAATGTCAATATAGGAGTTCAACAGCTTCCTACTATGTTCACACCAGGCCGGCTAGGAGTGTGTTAGGTTTGTACTTACATAGATCCACTCAGTGGCAAACTTTGCAGCTTCTTAAGAATATTGAGTCTAAACTAGACATTATTTGTGTCTGGGTAGAGTATTGCACAATAAGCATTTAGACAGCTGACTCGGGACCGGCAGCAGTCTTGCAGCAGCATTACAGAATTTAGGTCAGGCCAGTTTTGCTTGAACTTTTTGCAGTCCACTGGTACACATCGGCTCATCTGTGGCCTTGAAATGGGTTCCATCTCTATCCAGCATTTCACTATCTGGCTGAAGCTGTGGCAGATATTCCAGCTGCGGCAGGCTCACAGTGGCATAGCAGTGCCAGTTCAACTATTTACCTTTCATGTCAAACTCTGCAAGGTTACCCCTGCTAGATATCTTAAATTACAATTATTAATTTCAATATTGAAACCAAACAGAACAATGCTGTATAAACTGAAGAAAAAATACCTCTGTAAGCATGTGACAGAATTTTGGCAGACCAAACTTTTCAATAAAACATACCAGTCTTACAGAATTTCTGAAATAGTAAGATTGAGAATGCCTTTCACTTAGTATTTGCTCAGGCCTAAATCTCATTTGCTCCTTCTACATACTATTCTAAAAGCTTGATTCATTAGGGTTATTTCAATGTTCAAATGTTTGATATCAAACTGCACCCAAGCTTTCTTGATTTCTTAGCTGTCACACTATGCAATAATAAAAACATAATTAGCATGTAGAAAACATCATTAAATTGATTACACAGACCCACTATGTTGAAAAGTACTTTGCAACGATAACTACTTGTGATTAACAGTGTTACTGTTAATCTGGGAAGAGCATTTATACCAAAAAGCATAACCAAAAGCCACATTCTCTTTTGAAGAGCATTAAAGCTGATGAATATATCAACAAAATTAACTACTGAATTTAAAATCCCAGGTAAAATAATAAAGAAAAATGACAAAAGTGTCAAAGGCAGAAGAGGGAGAGAGTTGAAGTGTGAGAAAATGAAACAAGATAGTAATAGGATAGAGAACTGAGTGTAAAAATTACATAAAAATGTTAGACAATGAAAACTATAATTTCCTTGTGTTTTACAGTTTGGGTGACTAACGGTTAAGAGCTATAATCCAGCTGACATAAACATGTTTGGGCTTATCTGAACCTCATTTTTTTATGAAAGTATGTTGACTATATCAAACCCAAATATGTTTTATAACATTTTCAGTATTTCTTAGATTTTTTCCACTATTTTTTCCAACTGTTTCCTTAATAGAAAGACTTCAACATTTATGTCAGAATGTTACTTAATTTTCTTACTACTTAATAAAAGTCTTGTGTTTTGTTTTTGTTCTGAGCTTTGTTTTGGGTCAATTTTTATCTTTGGGTAACAGATCACATCACCACCACTGAAAAAAGGTAGAGGATACTTTTACATGTTCTGCTCCTCCCTGAAGGAACAGTGTGCCTAGTGTCAAGCAATGAAGCAATACATTTCCACCTCTGTTATGAATTCTCCTCTCTATTATTCATAGGAAAAAGAAATGTTTTACAACTTTTATTTCTACATTTGGTAGGTGCTAAAAATGCAGTTCTGTATTTCCTGAACCATTAATAAGTAAGGTTCTTCCCTCAATGATAATGAACTGTGATATCAGAGGGTGATTTATCTTCACTATCAGTAAAAAGATTTAAATGATTTCATCACATACTGTTACTCATGAATCATTTCCCAATTCAATGTGGAAACTACCTCTTAGAAGGCAGATTTCTTTTCTTTAGGTAGCTGAGCTCTGACAGCCACTGAAGGAAACTCACTGAAACACAGCTTTACAGATTATCAATGAATAGCAGTATTTTTCAATAGTTGTACAAATTATTAGGAATATGGTTCTGCACTGCACAGCTGTAGAGTTCAAAGAAATACTGATTGAGAATGCCTCAGCTCTCTCCTTCATTGTGCATCTGCTAAGAACCATAATGAGTAAGATCTAAAACAAACAAACAAACAAAAGTCTCTTTTCAGCTGCTATAAGATATTAAATTCACTGCATCTAAAAAAAAAAAAAAAAGATTTGAATCAGAAACTTCTAGCTTAGACTTTTATATCATTTGTAAATTATATGGTCTTCAGATTCACAAGGTTTACAAGATATTCAGAAACATCTGAATTACTTAGGTCTTCCTAGGAATTTGAAGCATTTGACCATCATTTAAATAATGTAAAGACATTCTAATCTGTAGCATTGCCTTTTTTTTCTCACTTCATGGCTGACAATATGTATTTACATGATTATATGCAAATAACCAGATTTCCTAACTCCCCACAGCAAGTATAACTTCAGGTTTGCTCATTCCAAAACCTTTGTAGAATTCCTTTAAACGTATTCAGTATGTACTTGAGTACAAAGAAAAAAAAAGAAAATTATGAGTGAAAACAAGAAGCATGTTAGCATACTGCTTAATAGCAGGAAAAGCTTAAGGAAGCTTGGTGGAAGATATTTAAAACTTCTTAAATTTTAGCTGATAATGCTCCTTTCTTACTTCTGTAATTACACTGAAGAAATATGATGAAATTTTGGTATAATTTTGTGCTTCTTTTTTAGTCTTACAGCTTTATTGGTAAATGAGGTAAGTGGCCTCACCTAGTAGAGGTTGGTTCAGTTTCACTCTAGTTGGTACAATGATGCCTACTGCATGAGAATCTAGCTCATTATGTTTTTAGAATTGTATTTTCTTTTACAGTTATGTTTTTTGCTTAGACATAGTCTAGGTAATGCTCTGTGGGCTGGTTATAAGCTGTAAAATTGTTATATCAGGTCCACCTGCATTTCTCTAGTAAAGTGAGTAGTCAGGGGTCACAGAGTGCAAATAAAATGTCTGTGCTGGTGGTGTACAGTTCAGTTAAGAATCAATCTGCTGGAGTACAAGGATTGGATAGCTCTGTAAGTGGTTGCAGTGATCTAATGACATAGTGCAGAAGCAGCCTGTTGTGTTACAATCTCAGATATGCTGTCTCCCCTGTCCTCTGCTGGCCCACTGGCAGACACTTTGCAGCATGAGAAGGCAAGCATCTGTGGCTTGCACACTGTGCAGAGAGTTGAGATCCAGGATCACACAGACCATGCCAAACCATTCTTACATGCAAGGTAAGAAGATGGGCTGGAAACACAGCTGTAAACAGAGCCGAGTGAAATAACGCACATCAAGATGAGGGAGATGAGTTTAACGGTTCTGTTAATGGTCTGGAAGAGGGAGGAGGCAGTGAAACTGTTCAATTTGTGAATGATACCAAATTTCAAGAAAGTACTAAGGACAAGAATATATAACAGAAAGATTGTGAAGTTATGGGCTAGCAAAAAAAAAAAAAGAAAAAAAGGAGATTTCTTTTAAAAACTGTGAAGTATTGTATAAGAAGACAAAACCCCAAGGAAGTACAGGGCCTCATGGTAAGAAACCTGGAAAAGAATGATATCCGAAGAGATGGGGGGGATGTGGGTAATGGTGAAATGGTTAGATTACTGACTTTATGAGTCTGAAAATTACAAATAAAGTTCTAATATTACTCTTCTAAATAAGCAACTGTAGATTTTTTTTCCAGTTTAGACTCATCTGTCTTTCCATTTGTAAATAATCATTCAAATTAAACCCCAGATTTTTAACAGGAACAAAATTTAAGCCTTTCCTCTCTTGCATCTTGCAGGGAAACTATACCTAACCTTTGCTACTCCTCAGGACTTGCTGGAAAGAAAGATATCTGATTTCTTTTCACCATCATCCCCTGCTCCATCAGTTTCCTTTTTTGACATCTTCTTAGCCTGCCTGGATCAGTTCAGAGCATACTGTTTACATTTCATAATGTGAGAAGACTGGAAATTTTATCATCCAGGATGAAGGGGAAGAGAACACTCACAATCATGAAATTACCACAAGTAATTAAAAGAATTAAAAACAAGTGTTTTGAGCTTATGATACTGCAGTTGCCGGCAGTTCAGTAAGCATTACTTTATAAACATAGGAATAAAGTATTACTATTTCAGGTTGCCAAAAAAATGCATCTTACCACAGAGCTGGAACATGAAGCCTTAGATTATATGTGAGAGGAGTATGCAGTATCACTGAGTTGCTCAGGCCTTGCACCAGAAAATCAGAGATTGAAATCTGTTTAAAAAGTTTAACATGAAATATACAACCAAAAATGTGACAAAGCTTTTACTCAGTGACAGTGAAGAAGCACAATATTTTTCACAGGAATTAACGATTTACAGTATTTTATTTTATGTGTGAAATTTAATAGGTGCACATAATACAATAATCCATTTTTTTTACCAAAAAAACTATTTAATGCAAAATCTGCAATTTCCTGCATGAAGAATAATTACAGACTGTGATTTAAGAACATATACTATGCTATGATAAATAATCTTTACTTATTCAATGAGAAAATTTAAACAGTAATTTCTTTTAGTTTGCTATTTTATGTATACCTTAATTATATAAAGGAGGAGTTGTGGTGTCATTGAGTATTTTGTTACTGAAACAAATGCATTGCCACTTCTTTTTCTGAGAGAATTACAGTAAGTATCATTAGAAAAAATTGGAGACAGAAGGTAAACTTACATTTTTTACCGCATGGGTTTTCAATAGGCTTCTTCATGAAAGCAGGCTGATTTGTCAAATGGTGGAAATTTCCACTCAGCAGGTGGAAATTTCAGGAACTATCTATATATTCTATAGCCATATATGCAGTATAATTGGATGCTTTTTGAATTACTTTTGGATTATGTGAATCCTTATGCCTTACAAACAATTTATTCTTCAAGGGAGATTTGGCATGAACGAATTTGTACCTCTAATTGAGAGTTTGTATTTCAGCTGGATCATGCTATTAAAGAACCTGCATGACAAATTCAGGTTGTCCTTTTCTACCATCTTTCCTTAAAAAAAAAGAAAATCCATTAACTGGAAAACAAACTAGCAAACAAGCAAAAAACCCCCTTCCTATTCCCCAGAAACAATATTTCTATTTTATTGTGCAAACTGAGGCTTTCTTCTTCACCATATTATTTTTCAGAATTTTAAGAATAGCCTTAATCACCTAAATGCACTGATTTAATTTCTGTATGTACTGAAATGAAAGTACTGAATATCTGTAGTGCAATGATAACTGAGAGATCTCAAATAGTTCTTAAAATATAGCAATAAATTAGATTGCAACTTGCTTGCTTAAAAATCTTAGTAATATGAATTAATGTAATTTACTTTGCCTTTTCAATCTAAATGTTCAACATAGAAACTAGTCTCCCTCAGACTGTGAAAAATATTGTCAGTTGCATGCCCCCCCGTCCCCCCCTAATTTTTCACTGGTCTACAAATTAGAAGTTTTTTTCCCTTATTACCTCTTAATTAGAGTCCTTTTTTTTGTCCTTTCTCATGTCCCTGCAGCTGATGCCCTATAACACATCTGTCAAAGCAGGTGCTCTGCATTAATTTTCAACAAAATTTAAGTTTCTTCTAGTGTAACTTCGTAGGTAGGAAATTGCTGTTTATTATTGGCACTTGTTACAAATCTGTTTCATTTCCTACTTAATGCTTTCCTGTGGTATTTATTAGCAAGACATTTAGAAAACTTTTTATAACTTTGGTAGGTTACCAGTTTCATATGCATATGTTAAGATGATAATAGCACCTCAAAAAAAAAAGACCAGTCTTGGCCTTTATATTTTAACGTTCATTAACTGACTTCATGCTGGAGAAAGCAACTCCTACATATCTATTAATTCTTTTTTTATATTCCCACTGGCTTGCATATTGCTGGCAGAATTGTGTGAATAGATTAAATTTATATAACCTTTTGCCATCTAAAAAACCCCTCACATTTGGAATTCCTGGGAGGTAGTTTTATATCTATTTTTTTCACAGTTGATTAGAAATCCATCAGCACTATGCAAGCATTTTGTGCTTGCACATTGTTTGAACCATTAGAACTACTTTGTCAGCAAAATTTCAAGTTAATTTCATTTTGGCCAACATCAATACTGTTCTCTTTGTGCCTATCCATTAATTCAGATATCTTCTTTTACTTTCACCACAATTGCTGAAGCTTAGAAGTTGTTTAGAAGATTAGAAGGCAAGACAGCCTGTGGCAGCACTATTTCCTGAGAAGTCCAAAAGCACTTTAGGTAGTGATCATTTAACAAGGGAAAAAAACCTCATAGTAAACCATCTTTAATTTACCTCTATCTGTTACTCATACACCACAGCTGTAGCTTCCTACCACATAAATGGAACCCAGTTCCAGTCCACAGATTGTCTTATAAGCACTAAGTCCCAGTAGAGTATCCACAGGACTAGTAAATCAGTTGGCAAGAAATGAAGAAAGAGACAAACAAAATAATGCCTCTGATGAGCATTTAGTATGGGAAAACGTAAGGGACTGGAAAGCACAAATATATCAGCAGCACCTTAGATAATATGGAGTATTTTATTATTCAGAAGCAAATGTGTACATTTGCCACACTTTGCCCAAAATCTAATTTTCTTTCTTCTTTGGTTTACCGATTAAAATGAGGAGCAAGGTAAGATTTTTTTTTTTAAGAAATTTACAACAAAAATAATAAGCATACATGAAGGGGAAGAAAAATTATGTCTGCTTTGGGCCACTTTCGAAAGAGAAGGGAAAAAAGAAAATATCACTGTGGGTGCTTTCTGGAATAACTTAGGATACCTCTTACAGCTTCTAGACTGATTTTACTTATCACTGTCAATAAAAGCAAAATCTTAAAATGGTAGAATGTTATAATATTTATCAATTTATTTTGTGCATATAAACAAATACAAAAAAGCTGTGCCAAAACAATTTTTAAAATATTTATGAGGAGAAAAACTAAGAATCTAAGGCTGAAATTCTGTCAGATTGAACTTGGTGCAATGACTATCATGTATTTTAGTATGCATACAACATAATGATTCTGTCAGTAATTTTGGCTGTATATACTTTAATATTTTCTTATCAATCTTTGACATGTACAAGCATTCAAACAGACATTGCACATGTTATTTGGGAATGTCACATGGAAGGCAGGTTCTCTTTTCTTTGTTGCTAGGCTTTGTCTTTTCAGGGTTGAAAGAAAAGTATGCCTTTGATCTCTTGGGAAGCAGAAATTTTCTCATATTATGATTTGGATGCAGCAGGAAAATGTAAGATACAAGTTTAAGGACAGAAACAGACCATCCCTATCTGGCTGCATGTCTAATGTGGAGATCATTATTCCTATATGTCATAGACATAACTCCTAAGCCTTTATTATTTCTGCTTTCTTCTGAAAATGTCCTGATATTAGAAGAGTAAAATAATCTAAATACCTGTTTTCAGGGATATTTTGTTGATTAAACTTTCTGAGAATCACCTCCTGAAAACTGGATGATACTCTGAACACTTTCACAAGTGCTAAATATCACAATCTGGGAAAGGCCCTTGCCTCAACTGAAAGGAAGCAAAGAGAAGCAGGAAAACTGTAGGAAACACTTTTAAAAAAAAAAACCAAAAAACCCCATGCAAAGACTATTAATGAAACATATGGCTGTTAAAGTCTCTTTCCCTTACCAAATGAACATCTACCATTTTTTTTTTTCCTGAGTAATTAATTCTGATTGGCAAACCACATCTGAAATAGAAGAACTAAGAAATTTGTGTGGAAGATGTGAGTTGTTATAGCAATATTTCCACTGTCCCAGATCAAACCTTTATTTTATGTTTGTAGACATACATTTTTCTCCTGCACTGTCAATTCTATGTACTTAGCCTGGTATCTTAAAGTTAAATTAGTTAGCTGAATGATACAGCAATGAGAGACAGTCCTTGTTCAAAATATTTGTAGTCTGCAAATCTGTCTCCAGAAAGAAGAGGAAGTCCATTCTCAAAACTATGGTTTATTGGCAATCCATTAACCTATAATTCCACAGTTGGTTTACTCAGGTAGCTTTTTTAAAAATGTGAGCTCTAAAACAAAGTATTTTTGTTCATACTCCAAATAGTCCTTCAACTTGAGAATAGTGAAATTACAAAGTACAAAGTTAAACTTGGAAAATCTTGCCTTTTGATAGTAGCCTTTGGTTTCTTCAAAGTAGTGAATAAATGTTTAAGGATTAGCAACAATGAAATACTTGCTGATACAGAAACCAAAAAAAAAAAAAAAATTCAAGCAGTTTACTTATGGAGTAACTTAAGATAATGAGGGGTTTGCACTTGATTAATATGAGTCATTATATGTTTTGAGTCAGAAGAGTGTATCAATCGTAACAGAGTGTTAGGCAAACTGAACCATCACAAATAACAGTACTCTTTTTTTTTTCCTTTTCTATTTTAAAATCAATGTTGAAAAGCATTTATATAATTATTTCAGACTTGTTTCCATAGCTTCAATATTTCTCAGATCACACTCTTAAAAAATAGGTTACAGAAGGCAAAGGAAAAGACCCAGTGTCGTCAATCCCTCTCCCCCCCCCCCCCCCCCCCCCCCCCCCCCCGCCCCGCCCCTTAAAAAAACCCAACACCTTGCTTTCAGGACAGTCAGTGAAAGCTTAAGCCAGAATTTTTCAAAGATGGACACAGGAAAAGATTTTAACAGTAGGCCTGGACTGGTTAGACTAAGTGCAGGCTTTACAGATGAGTTTGTAGATGTTGTACAGGTGGCTGTGCCTATGCTGGTCATCTTGACACTGTAATCAGTGAAGAGAAATGGGCACTTTGGGGGTTGGGAATATCTCGTTTTGAGTAACTATTTTAGGGCAAGATGAATAATCTTGTAGAAATATCAGTTTCTTTTATCTATAGGGTCTAGACAGCTAACTCACACAAAGTTGTCCATAATATAAGTTAACTGTTCGGTAGTTGGACCATACCATAACTTCACCACAACTGCAGGCAATTACAGTAACAGATATCCACTAAGGTGATGATGTTCTAGTTGATAATGTAACCAATTTTCTCAAAAGCAATAAAGAAATATAATTAAAGCAGTAGAAAAGGAAGACTTATTCACTCTAATTAATAGGAAAAGGAGGGAAATTTGCCATACTGGAAAACAAACAAAAATTTCTTTTCAGGGAGAAAAATGCAGAATGTGGAGAGTGAGACTCCAACACTAAAAAGAAAAAAAAACACAACAAAAAACCAAAAAAAACTTAAGCCTTGTCTCATGCCAAATTGAGTGACTATATTATGACTGTGATTATTAGATATTACTAAGTAGTTATTAACAATTTGCAGTTTTGATTTTTTCAAGAAAGTACTTCATAAGTTGCTGCATACATTACAAAAGATGGGGCCTCAAGGAAGTTATTTAAGAAAATAGGTTATTTTAGAATGTTATTGCTTATTGTTTGAACTGGTAAATATCACAATATTTATTATTTCATTATTATATTTATTAATAATATATTTCTCATTTATTGTTTTATAAAATATTGCTTTATTTATCTGGACATATAAAAAGTGGTAGCTGTAAAGCACAACTTGAGGCCAACATTATGAAAGAAAACTTTTTATATTGTATGAAAAATTGCATGGTTACAGCTTTAGGATATGCAGAATAATTCTGTTCCAAGAATTATATTCTTTAGGCAAATTAATGAATCACAGTTTGATTGTAATTTGCTTAGATAAGGCCATTTAAAATTTTAAATATACAATTTATGATTTTTTAAATTTATTTTAAATGTGTAGCTTAAAGAGCTTATTGGGCATTTAATGATAGCCTCTAAAAATATCAGAGTAACAGTAGCTGCTATATATGAGTTTCAAACGTTTAAAAAGGCAATGTTTAACAGCACAGATGCCTACTGGCATCTCTCTTCCAACCTGCTCCCATGTTCAGATAAGACCACTGTTTAGGACAATACCCTTGATTTATTCACATATCTGTGTTTTTCAAACTTTGTTTCATGTAATTTTGGTACATAGTTGAAAAGGAATTTTAACACTGATTTCAGTGGGAGTGGAACTGAAACCTTCTGAAAAACATCTATAAAGACCTTATGAGTACACTTGGATGCTGTTTTGATGTGTTCAGATAGTGACACCGGGCAGTTATAATGCAAATGTTTGCTGATATATCTTATTTCTTGTACTTTTTATAGTTTCACAAGATAAATTAATTTTAGTAAATTAAGAACAGGTTCTTAACTATAAATATATAATGGAATTTTATTTTTACAATAATAATAACACTAAAAATAATAGCTGGAACACTAACACTAATAATAACACTAATAACACTAACAACACTAACAATAACAACGACAATAACAACAACAATAACAATAATAATAATAATGGATAATGAGTCTCAAAAATAATAATCTGATGTTGGATTTTTTACTACATGTGTCATTAGCTCATGTCCAAACCATCTCACCTGTGTTAGAATAGTCCATTAATTTTTTTTAAATATAGCTTGGCAAAATGAACTCCAATCTAACTGTGGGGATCATATATTTAGCCTTTTAACACAACAATCAGGTAAAAACATAGAATCATAGAATGATTTGGGATGGAAGGGACTTTAAAGAGCATCTGGTTCCAACCCCCTTGCCATGGGCAGGGACATTTTCCACCAGACTACGCTGCTCAAAGCCCCATCCAGCCTGTCCTTGAACAGTTCCAAGGATGGGGCATCCACAGCTTCTCTGGGCAACCTATGCCAGTGTCTCATCACCCTAACAGTGAAGGATTTCTTCCTTATATTTAATCTAAACCTGCTCTCTTTCAGTTTAAAGCCATTACCCCTTGTCCTATCACTGCATGCCCTTCTAAAAATTCCACTCCAGCTTTCTTGCAAGCCCCCTTTAGGTACTGGAAGGCTGCAATAAGATCTCCCCAGAGCCGCCTTTTCGCTAAGCCAAACAACCCCAACTCTTTCAGCCTGTCTTCATAGGAAAGGTTTCTCAGCACTCTGATTGTCTTTATGACCTTCCTCTGGACTTGTTCCATCCAACTGGTCCATGTCTTTCTTATGTTGGAGGTCCCAGAGCTGAACACACTACTCCAGGTGGGGTTTCATGATAGTGGAGTGCAGGTGAAGACCTGTTGGTCATGCTTTTTTTGATGCAGCACAGGATTCAGTTGGCTTTCTGGGCTGCAAGCACACACTGCCATGTCATGCTGAGCTCTTTGTCCACCAGTACACCAAGTCCTTCTCCTTAGGGGTGGTCTCAATCCATTCTCTTATCAGACTGTCTCTCCAGTTTAGAGACAAGAAACTGTGCAAGACAGTGTCAAATGCTTTGCACAAGTCAAGGCAGATGATGTCAGTTGCTCTTCCCTGCTCCATCAACACTGTAACCACATCATAGAAGGCCTTCAGACTTGTCACGCATGATTTTCCCTTAATGAAGCCATGCTGGCTGTCACAAACCACTTCCTTATTTTCTATGTGCCTTACCATAATTTCCAGTAGGATTTGCTGTGTGATCTTGTTGGGCAGAGGTTAGACTGACTGGCCTGTAGTTCCCTAGGTCTTTCTTATTTTCCTTTTGAAAAATTCCCCTTTTTGAGTCCATGTGAATTTCACCAGACTGCTATGATTTCTCAAACATGGTGGATAATGGCTTAGATGCTTTATCTGCCAGTTCCCTCATGACCTGCAGATGCACCTCATCAGGTCCCATGCACCTGTACACCTTCAGGTTCCTTAGATGGTCTTGAACCTGATCTTCTCCTACAGGGGCAGTCCTTCATTCTCTCAGTCTCTGCCTTTGCCATCTGTGACTGGGGCTGTGTGGCTGGAGAACTTGCAAGTGAAGATTGAGGCAAAAAAGTAATTTTCAGCGTTCTCCATATCCTGGGTAACCAGATCTCTCGTTTCCTTCCAGAGAGGGCCCACATTTTCTTTAGTCTTCCTGTTATCACTGATTTGCCTGTAGAAGGTTTTCTTGTTGCCTTTGAAATCCCTAGTCAGTTTTAATTCTGTCAGGTCTTTGGCTTTCCTAACCTGATCCTTGGCAGTTTGAACAATTTCTCTGTATTCCTCCCAGGCTACCTACCTGTCCTTGCTTCCACCCTCTGTAGGCTTCCTTTTTGGGTCTGAGTTTGTCCAGGAGCTCCTTATTCATCCATACAGGCCTGCTGGCATTTTTGACTGACTTCCTCTTTTTTAGGATGCATCAATTCTGAGCTTGGAGAGGTGATGCTTGAATATTAACAAATTTTCTTGGGCACCTCTTTTCTTGGTACTCTACCAAGCAGATCCCTGAAGAGGCCAAAGTCAGCTTTCCTGAAGTCCAGGGTGGTGAGCTTGCTGTGCGCCCTCCTCACTGCTCTAAGGATCTTGAACTCCACCATTTCATGGTCACTGCAGCCAAGGCTGCCCTTGAGCTTCACGTTCCCCAGCAGCTCTCCCTTGTTGGTGAAAACAAGGTCCAGCACGGCACCTTTCCTCATTGTCTCCTCTGCCACTTGGAGAAGGAAGTTATCAGCCACACATTCCAAGAACCTCCTGGGTTGCCTATGTCTTGCTTTGTTGCCCTCCACCAAATATTGTGGTGGTTGAAGTCCCCCGTGATGACTGGAGCTTGTGAACAGGCTTGTCAGGCACCTTCTATCTGCCTATAGAGGGCATCATCCTCTTGGTTATCCTGGTCAGGTGGCCTGTAGCAGACCTTCACTATAGTGTCAGCTGTCCCTGCCTGTGCCCTTCCTTTAGCCCTGGCACACATCAGGTCACAGTTGGCTCCTCATCCACGCCTAGGCTGAGCTCCATGTGCTCCAGCTGGTCATTGACACAGAGGGCAACACCCCCTCCTCTTCTCCCCTGCCTGACCTTCCTGAAGAGCTTGTATCCCTCCTTTTCAAAACTCCTGTCACAAAGGTCATCCCACCAAATACCTGAAGTGTGAATATCACCTCTGTAGCACAATACCAGAAGTGGTAGGCAGACTTTGTATGCTCTGGTACAAAGGAAGTTGTAAAGTTAAAAATACCATATGTTCTGTGCCCAGTGACTTTTGCAGGAAGAGCCGTAAGTGTGGTCTAGTCCTTATGAGGGTTTTTAAATATGTCTGAATTCAGTTCTAGCCAGCCAGCAGAGAAGGAAACATACGGAACAGTAACAAATGATGTTATCATGGGACAGTATGTTCAAAGCTGCAAGCTCAGGAATGGAAAATACAAAATATGCATGCATGTGTTATGTTTACATGACAAGGCTTTGGTGGTGGGAGGGCTACAGAGGTGACTTCTATGAGAAGCTGCTAGAAGCTTCCCCCATGTCAAACAGAGCGAATACCAGATGACTACAAGACAGACCTGCTGCTGGCCAAGGCTGAGCCCATCAGCAATGGTGGCAGTGCCTCTGTAATTACATGTTTAATACAAGAAAAAGCTGCTGCACAACACAGCAAGTGCAGCTGAAGAAAGGAATAAGAATATGTGAGAGCAAGAACTCTGCAGACACCAAGGTCAGTGAAGAAGGAGGGGAAGGAGATGCCTCAAATGCCAGAGCAAAGATTCCCCTGCAGCCCATGGTGAAGACCATTTGAGGCAGGCTGTCCTCCTGCAGCCCATGGAGGTCCATGGTGGAGCAGATACTCACCTGCAGCCTGTGGAGGACCCCATGCTGCAGAAAGTGCATGGACCTCAAGGAGGATGTGACCCCATGGAGAACCCACACCAGAGCAGGCTTCTGGCAGGACCTGTGACTGTGGAGAGGACCTCACACTGGAGCATGTTTGCTGGCAGGACTTGTGATCCTGTCAGGGACCCATGCTGGAGCAGTCGGTTCCTGAAGGACTGCACCCCTTGAAAGGGGCTCATGTTGGAGAAGTTCATGAAGAACTGTAGCCTGTGGGAGGGATTCATGTTGGAGAATTTCATGGAGCAATATCTCCTGTAGGAGGGACCCCATGCTGGAGCAAGACAAGAGTCTGAGGAGGGAGAGGCAAAGACAAAGTCTGATAAACTGACCTCAGCCCTCATTCCTCATCCCCCTGTGCTGCTCAGGAGGAGGAGGCAGAGATATTGGGAGTGAAGTGGAGCCTGGGAAGAAGCGGATTGTGGAGGGAAGTTTTTTTAAAATTTAGGGTTTATTTCTCATTACCCTACTCTGATTTGATTAGTAATAAATTAATTTCCTTGACTCAAGTTTGTTTTGCCTGTGCTGGTAATTTGTGAGTAGTCTGTCCCTGTTCTTGACCCATGAGGATTTTGTTACATTTTTTCTCCCCTGTCCAGCCGAGGAGGGGAAGTGATAGGCTGGATTGGCACTTGGTGTCCAGCCACTGCCAGCCCGTCACAGGACTACAGCCAAACTAACTGCAAAGGCTGTGTGGCTGGTTAGGCTGAAGTAAACGCGTTGAGGTATGCATCACGTGCACACAAATCTGACACAGTATCCTCTTTTGCTTATTCTTTATACATGCTTCCTACACAATAATGGTTTTGGAGGGTCTTTTTTTGCTGGTTTTTTTTGTTTTTTTTTTTTTGTTTGTTTGGCCTGTTGTTTGTTTGTTTAATAAAGATTAACAAACACCACCACCACCACCCCCCAAACATTAGTCATCCTTACTTCCTGCAATCTCTTTGGTTTATTGTTTTCGTAACAGAACAACTTTAGAACACAGATCTGTACACATCTAAAAAGAGGATTTTACAAAAAAATATTGAGGGCATTAGGGAACTATTAGTTTCACATGTTAACTGTCCTGTTTTTCAGTGTTTCATAAAAAAATATTTTTAGTGTTTCAGGACAGGTTTTTTTGTCAGTATGCTTACTAGGAGCTGAATCTTTGCTCATGACAGTTCAGAAAATTCGTAACATTCATAATAGTTCAACCCCAGCTGGCAGCTAAGCACCAGGCAGACGCTTGCTTGCTTCCCCCCCAGTGGCATGGGGGAGAGGAACAGAAGAGTGGAAATGAGAAAACGCAGGGTCTGAGATAAAGACAGTTTAAAAGGTAAAGCAAAAGCCACGTATGCAAGCAAAGGAAAAAAAGGAATTAATTCATTGCTTTTCATTGGCAGGCAGGTGTTCAGCCATCTCCAGGAAAGCCGGGCTCCATCACGTAACCGTTACTTGGGAAGGCAAATGCCATAATGTTGAGTGTCCTACACCCTTCCTTCTTCCTTCCCCAGTTTATACACTCAGCATAACATCAAATGGTATGGAATATCCCTTTGGCCAGTTTGGGTCACCTGTCCTGGCTGTGTCCCCTCCCAATGTTCTGTGCCCCTCCAGCCATCTTGCTGGCAGGGCCTGAGAAACTGAAAAGTCCTTGACTTAATATAAACTTTATCCAGCCACAATCAAAACCATCCGTGTGCCATTAGCTTTGTTCTCACACCAAATCCAAACCACAGCACTGCACCAGCTACTCAGAAGAAAATTAACTCTATCCCAGCTGAAACCAGGACAGTTGGAATGATCCAACAGCTCAGGTTTTGTACAGAACTAAGCTGTATTGAATTAAATTTATTTTCCAGTGAAGCTGAAATAGAGTAGTTGCTCCTTTTTATACATTGCAGAGTAAAATCCCAGCTTGAATGACCTTTGTAAATGTATATAATACATTTATTCCGTTAGAGTGAATAGGTGACAGACTACATTTTTTGAAGTTACTCCACAGGAAGAACTCTAAACAATTGTCTCACTATTGTTTCTTATTATTTCCTTCTTTCACGTTTTAGCTTTCCCCTTGTTTCCTTCAGGTTTTTTTTACTAAAAAATATTAAGATTTCTTAACTGAACACACATTTTTCCTTTCATTTCACTGCTAGTTGGTTGAGGCCATCAGTGATATTGAATTTAATATCTGTCCTCATCTGTTTATGCCCACAGCTGCATTCTAAATTTTTTTAGCTTTTAAATGAGAGTAAACTGAAGACTACTTTTAATCAATGTACAGGTACTCATAATACAGCTATTTGTACTTATTTGTGCTTTCATGGCACACTGAGAGGTATTATCGACTGGAGACCCTCATAGGTAGGGAGATGGGCAATGATCATTTTGTGACACGAAGCATAATGGACTTTTCACTAAAAATCAGTTGTAAGCTCTCCTGTACTTAAGCTTCCACATACAGCCAAATCATATGTGATCTCAAAGATTGCTATTAGATTTTCATTCAGAACACATAGGTGATCTCATTAGGTGCAGATCCATGGCTTTCACGGCTTGCAAATTAAACAATAGGGAACTGTCCTTCATATTGTCTAGCCTGTTATGACAAGCTCTATCATACCTTTGATTTACTTTTGTGATACAACTTTATTAGTTCTAGAAAAGTCTGGCATTTGTCCCTTTACTTTTGATATGTAGGTTTCTCACTAGTATAACAATTCTCTTTTCTCTCTCCTGACATCAGGTCCACAAATAGCTCATTGACAATTTGCAGAGATAATCACAGTGGTTCTCAACAATTCTTGCATTCAGAACTTGTTCTCCAAGAAATCTGCATTAAAATAAACACATTTGGAAGCATATGGAAATCTGAAAGCATAATTTCTTACTCAGTAGAGAATAATTGCGGACATGTTAATCAAAAGTCTGTAAGAAATGAAAATGACATAAACCAGGGTTACTGTCAATCCTATATTTATAATTATTGATTGTCTACCATGCTGACACTTGGAACTTAACCCAACAGTGAAGCTTAGTGCAATTAAAACCTCCTTTACTAGCTTGAAATCTTGACTACTTGAAATCTCCCCCTTGTGTCTGCCCTGTTCTGCAAAACCCACATCAGAAATCCATGCTCCCA
>NC_051210.1:38747371-38781080 GCF_015220075.1 Falco rusticolus | reverse complement strand
CGATATCAATGTAATTTCCACGTAATATCCTAGGCTAAGATGACTGGAACTTAAAAAAAAAGAATAAGATTCACCACAGCAGTAAAATAGTAAAATCCCCTGATAAGATGTGTTTAATATCTCTTTTTGATCTGAATTCGGGCTTCATCAGGAAATTATTTACTTGACCCATGTAGGTCTAATTTAAACACTCAAACTAAATTCAACTTTTTTAGCTCTTTGTATGTATCTTACTTTTCCTGTTGTCCTTCCCTATCTTTGTTTTCAGGTAAATGTATGTTCCAGGAATAAAGTATTGATATTCTGCATAACTCTAAGACCTGAATGAGTAAAAACTGAAGAAAAAAAAAAAAAAAAAAAAAAAAAGAGAACAATATTTCATATTCTTTTTTTCCACCATTTATTCATATATCCTTTATATCCTTAAGAATTAGTAAAAGAGATAGAAGATCTTTGTATACTCAAGAGATAGATCTTTGTATACTCAAATCATAACCTCAGCAAAAATTGAATCAAGTTTTTGACTGGACATCTTTTGAAAGTACATAGCTTAAAAGGAGATATTGACTTGAATGGCAGTAGTAGAACCTATATACAATACTAGAGTATCTTGCCTTAATAACCTTTGCATTAACAGCTAAAGAGAAGAGAGAGTCTCCATAATGTAAGACATCTAAGATTCTTCATGGAATACCTCAACACTTCTTTTTTAGGTATAGCAAGAACAATAAATGTATAGAATATGTAAAAAAAATATATGTAAAAAAAATATAAAATAATAAAAAAGAAAGTTACATTTATGTTTACAGATAAAAAGATTATTTTAAAAGTTGGAAGAAAAATATTATTGAGACTTGCTTAACAAATGATTTCATATTGGCTGAACTGCAGTAACTGCAGTAACTGTACAATCTTACTCCACAGTAGGAAAAACGTATTTTACTTTGCTGTAGGTTACTGCTGGGTAAACTTGTATATATAGGTAATTACCAAGAACTAGCTGGGCTTCAGTAATTTGGTACGTAAATGTGACATGTTCATATGTCAAAACAAGAAGTGTGAGGAAAACATTGGTTTGCTTATTAAACCCAAATGAATTGTCTGTCCTTGTGTGTAGAAATAATGTTCATTAGCCTTTAAAGGATTTTTGTGATTAGAATTCATCTCGGCGTAAAGCACACTTATGACTATGAAATTTTCTGAGGAGTTTTATACCCACTCAGCAGAGTGTTTCACTAGGCTTTTGATTTGAAGCAATTTGTTTAATGACAAATTAGAGGAGGGAAAGTAGTTTACTGTGACTTTTGAATGCATTGCAGCGGATCATAAATGCAGTATTATCAGTACCTTGTAATAAGGCAAATATGTGACTAAATCTAACTGTATGCTTTATCTTCCATACACTGCTTTCTGATTATGTACAAACTAAACTTGAAAAGAAAGGCTCACCTGGAAGTAACAAACCAATTCCAGTGTAAGGAGGTACAGCTTATGTAAATTTCACACAATAATGTACTTTATTATCTTTAATAGTAGTCAAAATAAATATGATAATTAGGCTTGCTACCTGAATGTGGAACCCAGAGGGATCATTAATAGATACTAATATTAATATTATAATCTATTTTTAAGAAGCTGTGTTTTTCTGAATTTACCTTGAACTAAAAAGTGGATGCCTTGGAATTTCTTAACAGTTCTGACCTGTCTGCATATTATACTAACTATATGCTAACTATAAATCAACACTGGTATTTTTTTTTTAGTTGATCTTTGGAGCATGTTACATACAAACATTTTGGCTGGAAAAAAGGAAACTTAATTGACTCAAAATACGGAAAACATCTCATCTGTTATTTTAATTGTCCACAATGGCTTGCCAACTTTCTTACCTATTCTGACTTTGACATGAGCATTAGAATCAGTAAGTACAACATAGAAAACAATATTCACCACACTTTTTATTGATGCACTCAGGTCAGATAAGTAATAGTACATAGATGTTTACAATTCAGAAAGGCCTTTATACATTACATTCCTTGAAAGACATATTCTAAAGAATTCCTGTCCATGTTCTATGGCTTAGAAATAGGGAAAAAGTTATGAAATCCACAACATTATTTTTTACTGAAGACTGTTACTTTAACTGGCTCATATTTATTTTTCCTGGTCCTATCACCTAGTTCTTTCTTCCTTTTAGATTCCTTTGTATAAAACAAAGTGAAAGTCTGCAGTGATATACAGAGAGAGATTAGAGTTATTACTAAAACATGGATTCACAGTCAAATGTTAGGTACTTTGTTTTGCAGAAAAGTGGAATAAATCAGCTCCTTATGACAAACATTTATTCAGTGAATAATTGTTTTTTAAGCACAACATTTTATTTTCCTATGTCCCTATTTTCACCACTGTCCAGATCTGTTGTTTCATGTTACAAGGCTTATTTTCCACAATAAAATATTATGTGCTAGCCTATAGACATATTTTAATAAATTTAAAAATAGATATGCCTCAGTTTCTCATATCAGTCAAAAAAAAAAAAATGCAAATCCAGCTCACATTTATTTCAGTGTCTTATAAATAGGACTCAATCATATTAGAATAAATTGCTATGGCTATGGAATTTTTAGAGTATTCTAACAGTTTTAGAAGAATATATACATGTGTTATTCAAGAACATAATGAAAACCATAAAACCACCACAGATGTACTATGTGAATAAACAATCAAGAATAAAACTAACAAAATGGGAGGAGAATATCCATTGCCAGAAACCAGCTTGGGTCTTTTGATATTTATACTGCTGTGCATCCTTATATTACATTGCTGTTGGATGATATTGAGACATCAGTAACACCATTTCCCCAGTTCTTTATATTAACAATGTACTTCTATCACCATTACACCTGTGATGATAACAGATTACTATTTTTTTTTAATTCTCTCGTTCTAGGAAAGGATCTAAAGTGATTTTAGTGGAATCCAGCAATTTAGACAAAATCTTGTTTTGGATTATATGATAGTTAGATATATTTAAATATTCTATAATTTTTCAGAATAAAAAATGAAATATGATCCAAGAAATTAATTTTATTTCCAGCTGGAATTATTGTAATAAAGCAAGTTAATAAACACATAAATAATCTAAAACATGGACTGTTACTAAAAAATATTTTGCCCTAACAATTTTGTTTGCAAAGTATTTATTTAAAATGTACGGATTAATTTGTTCCTGAATTTTGCAAATAGGTAAATATTCTGGAATTTCATTAAAATGATTTCTGGAGTATATTTAAGTTTCAAATAGATACAAATAGATATAATGTCTTGGACTTTCCCTTTCACTTGTAACTGGAAACATAACCCTATTGTCTATAGCAATCTTCAAGGACTGCAGTCTGGGCTAACAAAGCAGTCTGCACACAGACACACTAAAAGCTTCATTTCAGCCAAGTGTTTGTCTTCTGACTATTTAAAAATCATCCTCATTATGATTCCTTGAGCATGTTGACAGATGTCTACTTTGAAATACTTGCTGGATGGCCAATGCAGCAGTGAGATTTTAAATTATGTTGTCATCTGGAGAGAAGCACTAAGCTGCTAAACTAGCTGCAAACAATGGCTGCCTAGTGACCTTTGCATAGAAGTAGTGCTTCTTCCCATAACCATTTTAAGGTCATGGGTTTTATTCCAGCTCCTCAGAAAGGCTGACATTTTGCAAAAGCCAGGAGCAACTCTGTACTGATTTTTGTTACCTTGGAAATATCTCCCTTTGGTATCCATTAGTATGGGTCAAACTAATTCAGACTGTAAAGCCATTAGAACTGATAAAGTTCCAGAGCAAAATGATTTCTAGTGTTGTAGACGGTGAAGTCAAACCAAGAATATTTTCCCCCTCATTTTGTTTTATATAGCTGCTCATGAGAATTCATACCCTGATGCCTTGATAATCAAATTTCCTCAAAAATACGATGGCACACAGAAAACTACAGTTCATTCTCCACTCCCTGCCACTTCGGTGTTCTGCTGTTGTGGTAGTATCATGTTTGAGTTCCAAGAAAGATGGTCAGAATCAAAACAGATGTTACAGCAGGACCTTTTTGTAGCCATTCCCCTACTGCTCAGCAGCAATCCTCCCACATCAAACTCTTCCCCACCAGCCGTTTGTGTAAATTCCCTCCAATTTGGGTATCAGCATTTATGGGAACACTGTGGTTTCTTGATATATTCAGATTTGCATCCTGATCCTTTAGAGTATTAAGACTTAACTTTTACTTTTTTATGACACAAATGGGACCTTTTTTTAGAGATCCCAAACACAGCTAAAAAACAGTGAGTTGCGCATGTACTAATCCAAAAGCAAATGTGACTGCAAACAAACATATAGAACTTTTTAAAGTGTGTAGAACTTAAACAGTTTTTATTATTTTTTCACATTTAATAAGTAATGTGGCAACTATTATTGGTGGAAGCTATACAACCCAAGAAACGTAGAGAAAAAAGCCAGTATTTCAATTTCTCAAAATCAAAATCAAGTTACAAACATAAACGCAAATACTGACAAATTACTTATTGACATATACAGATAAACAGAAACATAAACACATACACACTTGTATGCAAAGCTGTATACTTGAAACAAGTCTATGGCGAGCTACATGAGACAATATAACTTAAATCCTTGTTTTTGAAAAAAATTGCCTTTGGTATACATGAAATCCAAAGACAAAGTGTTCCTTTTTCTATTTTTTTCTCATTTTCTTCCTTTTTTTTTCTTTCCCATTTCTCATCATTCTCCATTTTAGTTATTAGGCCAAATAATATTGTGAAGGGTATATAATTCAGTACAGTTAGAATGATTCTAAAGACTGTGACCCTGAGTTTTGTACTCTCTGAATTTTGTAATCTTATTAATGAATCAAACTGTGGATCATAAAATAAACTTGTACAAGTGTAAGATCATGTAGGGTGCTTTATAGCTCACTTTGTAAAGCTGAATGTGAAATGGGAGACTAATGACTTTGAATATCCTGGGATTAATACATCTAATATTCATAAAGATCTGATAAAAATGAATCTTGAACCCCATGTTACTCCAAGTGAAATGTGACACTGAATGCCAAGAAGATCTAGCCCTCTAGAGTACAACCAATATAATTAAAATTAATATGTTAGGACACCACATATCTTCACTGTTGTTGATACGTGGACTAAGATCACCTTTAAGGTTAATAAAAAAAGTATGAAGAGACTCTTTGGTGTAAAATTTAAAACTCTGTATAATAAATCTCAGCCCAGATTCCTGCTATGCACAAAATCCCTTCAAATCCTTTAATATTTGAACCTGGAGATTTATTTTAGATTTTACTGGTAACCTAGCTCTATTCCCTGTGAAATATAATCTTAAAAAATGGAATTGTGGCTATAAAATACCTTTGTGTTTGTCAGGTAAGCTGCCCAAAACTAACATTTGTTCTTAGTACAAAATATTTTCTGCATTTGATGGTAAATTCTGATGTGTAGGTTTGTGTCTATTAAAATCAAGTCTTCTTGAAAATAGTTATACGATATTAAGTCTTGGGATTGGTGTCTGTACAGTTAGCCTAAATCAAGTTAGCATTCAGACTCCATGGAAATAGAAGAGCTCTTAGTCTCACTTCATAAAATCTCTGCATTACAGAACTCACTTTGAAAGGTGTTTTTTCCTTCCCTATAAATTTATTTATACAATAAAGCTGTTTGACTTTTTGAATTTATGTATGGGGTAGACTCACATTTGATAACAATAAAACACTGTACACATATGTATATGCACATTATAGTGTTAAGTATAAACATGCATGTATGGAGTTGATGGAGACATGTTTAGGTTATGTGGTTTTACTTCTCTGCCAATAATCTACAAAATGTCAAACTGGGCAAAAAGAAGTTTTGTTAACTCTGGAACCATAAACACAAATTCTTATGTCTCTAATCTGTGAGAAGATTTAAGAAAAAATAGATGTTCAGCTCTGATGACCAGTTACAATTTCAGAAACTTAGTATACTTTGCAGTCACTCCCTCAAAAAATATTTATCCTAAAAAGCAATAGTCACAAGACAGGGTACGTTACCCATACACTCACAAAAAGAGAAAGCTGTACATGTGACAAATGAATTGAAAACTTAGTTTAAAATGTAATATCTTTGGGAATCATTGGTTGGCACTTTTAGGAATATTAAATGCTGTACACTGAAAAACAGAAGTAATGAGACTTAATGACTATTTTATGTTCCATCGTAAAACCAGTGGGTTTTAGACACCATTCTGCAAATTTCTTTATGCTAATGGTGACTTCCTTTATGAAATTTCCTTGTATTTTTGTAGGCCTGACATGCATGAGTGTATGATATGCTTTTGTCATACATAAAAATGTGTTTACTGACCAACCATCATCTGATGTAGAAAATGAGATTCAAAACCTTGTAAAGCAACACAAAAAATACTTCTCATTTTAAACAATTTATCCAGAGTAGAACTTGAAATCTAACATGCATGAATTTTGGTAGAAGAGGAAGAAGATATTACTTCAGAAGCCTATAGCCACCTCATATGCTTAAATTAAATTAAACCATTAGTATAAAATATTATAATATAGTACAATATAATATAAAATTGAAATATCTGAATGGAATAAGTCTGTTATGAATGGAATACAAGTGGGTTTGTTATGATATTTTTATTAAAAAAAAAAAATAATTCAACAAGTCCACGTCATGAATACTATAAATACATTTGCCAAGATGTAATCTAACTAAAATGAGGATCGGAGTAATAATGACTCTGTCCTTTGTCATTCTACTTTGAATCAAATCAAGTGGTTTCTAAAGGCAATGCTCATTTTTGCTTCTTCCAGCTTAATTTACTTCTGGTAACGACATTTCCTGTTTACTTCAAGGAGGTAGACACATGCTTCATATCTCCTCTTATCACTCTGCACAAGTTCTATTTTGTTTCTAATGGTTTCCAATTTCTTTCTAAAAAGTGTGTTCTTGCTGGAAGTCATTCCTCTTGCTAAATCCTCATTAATTTCCTTCCTTTTAATCCAAAGCCAGTACTGGAAATGTGTAACTTTTCTCTAATACAGATTTATTCCTACAATTATTGCCAGACCTCTTTTGTCAGCTGTTCCCCATTCTTTGTTTTTGTCTTTTTCTCTCTGTCCTCTTCCTGCTCATTTATCGGACCTTTTATAACAATTAAATGTTAAAACTCTGAGGCTCAACTACTCCAATCCTTCAGGTATTCGAGAGAAATTAGACAGCAAGGGAAACCGATTTTACTATTAATCAGTTAAAGGAGCAATCATTATTCAGATTAAGCTTAGTCTAACATCTGCCTTAGAAGTTAAACTCACAGTACAACACATACTAGTTTTGTGTCTTATTTCCCCTCATTTGTTCTCAAATTCATTGATACTGTTTTGAGAACCAATCTCAAACAACAGTTTCTACTTCCATCAATATTTATGCTTAAAAGAAAAGCTTTACAATTTCTTTACTGCAGACATCAAAAAAGATTTATAGTAACAGTTAAAGTGAAAGATAATAGAAGTGTCCTAAAGTGCTACAGGGTATGGCAGGCAGCTGGTATGTCTTCCTGAGTTCATAAGACCATGAGATAAGTGAATCATCAGGAACAGGAAGATCAATAATAACCCACTGGAAATATTATATGTGGAACTTTAGTCATTCATGGAATTCATATGTATATTTGGCTAAGAATAGGGAGATAGCAAAACTATTAAGGAAAAGAAATAAGATGCAGAAGCCAGCCGGTGTTTGTTGGTTTGTGGGTTTTTTTTTCTTTTCTTTTCTTTTCTTTTTTTTTTTTTTTTTTCTTTGTCCCCCTTCTGCTAAAAATGATCTAATTTTCTGGTAAATAGACTTGGAAACAGACTTCAGAAGCACCTGTTCCCCAAAAACCTAGGAAAAACTCCAGAAATCTTAATGCTTGACAGAATAAGGAGGCAGTTTCCCTTTCTCCTGTCTCTTATCTCATTTAAAGCACAATAGTGGGATGTTATTAGAAGATTGACATTAGAGAAAAAATGGGTGATGACTGAAGACTTTTATAGTTACTGCTGTAGAGTATTAAAAAAGAGAGAAGTTTTGACAACCCAAGTTAAAAGTCCATCTGTTTAAACCATTTTATCTTGTCTTCATTCCATTTTGTCCAGCGTGAAGGAAAGAGTAAAATTGGAGGTCCAACGGAGATCTATAAGCAAAGATGAACCTAAACTTAATGCAAAGATTCTTTAAATTGCCTTCCAGGTAGGCGGTATACAGGATAGAACAACAAATGAATAGAGCACTAATTTATCTGAGGTAATCTCAAGCAAATCAGCTGGTTCTGTATGTCCTCCTGTAAACTCAGACATCAGAGGCTCCAGACAACAACTGAAAATGACACACTAGACTTGCAATTATTTTCCAAGGAGTGGGTGTAACGCACAGAGGTACTGTGCACATGTTGCAGAAGTTCAGATGTTTCTGTGTCTCTGGGTATTATAGATGTATGCTGTAGTTCATATTACTTCAGATTTAAGCCAGTTGTTTTGTTCTTGGTGTAGTGAATACACAATACCTGAATGCTTCTCAGTGGGACAGAATTAGTAACATGACAAATTAAAATAATACAAGTACAAAAGCATTCTTGTTCAGTTGTCTTTCTTTTAATTGTATACTGAAACTGAACAACAGAAAATAACCTGTATAGTAGTTCATTTCACTTTATAAATAGCTTTCACTGTTTTTCTTCAGTGTAACTACCTAACATTTGAAAATTTGAAATATCCTGGCTTCTGCCCTACTTATGTTTTACTATCAGTTCTAGAAAGACAATGAAATGCTAGCAGTCACAGACAATTTTTGTGGTACATTATTAAAGAGTCACACATCTTAGAACTCCCCTGCAATGAATTTGTAATTTCAGGAATATTTTCACTTTTCAGTGAGACAGTGCCAACAATTGTTTGGTAGCTTCTTTTGAAATAAAGCCAAACCTAAAAAAACCCAGAAACTTTAAGCTGCTAAGTTTGTGGGGCTTTTTCAAAAATGTCTTTATCATTTTCTTTAGTATGATTGTATATATCCACATCTTTTCCAATTGCCTAGCTTCTTATTAATGACAGATGAAAATGTTTTCAGAAGTTACAGCAGTATTTGCAATGTTGTAATAAAAAGGGTAAGTAGTGAAAAGATGTTTTAAAACATTAAACATTTTTGAAGCTTAATTATCAAAATACTTTTTTAGTGTAGGAAATGAAAAATGCAGTAAGGAAGAAGACACAAGTAGATTTTAAGAATTGGGAAATTCCTAATATGTTGATTGATGTTTTAGTACTCCAGGAAACAGGGAAAATCTATTTTTAAACATTTTAATCTGTAGCCATATAATGCATTGAAACGCTACCTAAAATGTAGATAGCAAATAATATCTACAAAAAAAAGGTAATAAAGAAATAAATATATATAAATAAATAAATTAGTATTTATTGTAAAAAATGTTAATTAATGCATATCTCTGAGTATTTAAGCTGCCTTTACCAGCTGCAAGTTATTTAGCATTTAGAAACCCGTACAGAATGATAGACTATCATGTAGAGATGAATACTTCTGATGAAGTGCCTGCATAGGCATAAGAGCACATAGTAAGGTTTTTGCTTTATATTTCCAAATAAGGATAGGAAAATTAACTTTAGTTTTAGTTTCTTCAACCAAAAGTGCAATGTTTTTCACTCACTTCTGATTAGAATTGTCTTACTTAAGATGGCACACTGTTGCCTGTAAAGTTTGAAAGGTTAAGACCATATGTACTCAGATAAAATGTATTCATCAAAAGCATTAAAGTATTTTCTGGAGAGATTGTTAAAATTATTATCAGCATACAATGCTTAAAGATAACATAGAAAGAAAAACTGGATAAAAATAAAAGTGATAATAAATGCAAAAATATGCAAATTAGCAGATTTTCCTTGTGTGGCTATTTCCAAATGGGATTTTTAAAATTAATTTTTAACTTCTGTTAAACTTCATTTATTTTCCCTGCACTGCTCTATAACAGTATTTCCCCTTGATCTTAATTAATTTTCCATTAGTCTCTTGGCTTCTAGAACTTTATTTTCTCCTTCTATCTTGCAATTTAGGAATATAATATGTATGTCTGAGGTTTTGTAACTAAACAATTCTGCACTTGGTCATCATTCTTTTATTTCACTGGCTTTTAATTGGCCAGCCCAGTGGCATAGAATAAATGCACAGAATTACTAACTGACAATCCAAAATTTAGTATAGGTGGCAGAACCCCACATTGTGCAACTCTACTTACAAAGAATACATCGTTGTTTTTTATGGGTAAATGAAGATTATAACACATGCAGAACAAGTTTTAATTACACATTGATGTTTTCTGGCTGTGTAGAAGTAAATTTTCTTGGAAGCAGGACTTGTTGGAGCTAGTTTTAAACCTTTGCTTTATTCTACTTGATTGTAATTAGTCTTTTCCTTGGAAATGAATACCCATATAGTATCTGTTTACAAAAGATTTAAAAACTCTGTATAGTATTCTTCTCTAATGGAGTTGAGAAAACTCTAATGGAGTTTAGCAAGTTTGACCTCAAAAGCTGTGATTGATTTATGTTGCAGTGAATTAAATCAGTCAGTTATTTTACTTGTGACTACAGTCCCAAAATGATTTTTTAGACTGCAGTTGCTTTATTTATTTTCTCTCCCTTGATTATGCTCAATATCTAAATGCATATAATAAACCCAGCAACTCTCATCTGCCTTAGTTCTAATGACACTTCAGAAAGGGCATCATCAACTAGGATGATGTTGACCTGTCCCAAAAGTTGGTCCCCTTGAAATCATTAGCACATTTTAAACATTCTCAGGCAAGATATTACCCACAGGAGAGTGTTAAAGCTGATTTAATGTTATTTCCTGTGCTGCCCAGAGCTCGCTCCATATACCTTTGTGACACTGGAACTTTGGATTGTAAGCTACATGTTGCAATAGTGCCTCTTAATGTATTTGCTTTCATATTCCACTTTCCATGTCTTTTCTTTTAAAGTGGCAAATGATTTTTATGATGGTTTATAACTCTTAGTTTTCTTTCTTTCATAACCTCAAAAGGACTTAATCCTTAAAGTCTTTCTTTTGGAATCTGTCAGCACTGGATTGATTTGTGTTACAGTTTATTAAAAAAAAGAATAAAAATCTAAAAGTCTAAGGCAAAGATGAGTCTTTTTTGCACTTTATTGTCCTCTGAATTATTAATTTGCATCATGCTAAATGAAGGTAGTGGAGAAATTCGGTCCTTTCAAATGTTACATTTGAATATTGGAATAAGAGTCCCTCTGATTTTTGGTGTGTGTGTTGGTTTTGGGTTTTATTTGGTTGTTTGTTTTTTTTTTTTTTTTTTTGAGGGCATAAGTTGATTTTCAAAAAGCAACCACCATAACATTTATGAAACCTGAAAAAAACTTTGTAATTTATTAAAACATCATCTTTTTACTTCTGCTTTCAGCTTTGGATTATATTAATTCACATTTTGTCATTTATTTTAGCAACAGAAAGAGAAGGAGGCTTTATGCTGCACAAGGAGATGCTGAAGCAGTGAAGAAAACCTTCTTATTCCTAAGGAAAGAGAGCCAGGGAGAGCTTACTGTTGTGGGAAGGTTGAGAAAACGAAGAGCCAGACTCATCCTGAGGTACACAGAGGCAGAAAGTGAGGCTGGAGCTTGGCAAATTCCAGTTTGATATTAGAAATGTTTCACAGTGATGATACTCAAGCCACCAGAAAGGAATGCCTAGAGAGAGTGGGATTTCCACTCTTTGGAGATAATGAAACACTGGCCAGTTGAAGCCCCAAGCAACATGATACAAACTGGCCATGGTTTGCATAGGTAGGTGGATGGTGAGGCCAGAGGTCCCTTCCTACCTAAATTTCTGTATGATTCTAGGAATTATATATATGCTTCATTTCCTGAAATCTGACTACTTGTTTTCAAGAGAGCACCATACAAATCTGACTCTATTCTCTCATAGTTTTAAGTTTAATAAAGTCAAGATGCAGACCTGCTTTCACATGAATAGGTACTTGTAGCTTTTCCTTTGATTTTGAGTACAGTACATGCCAAAGACATTTCCTCAAAGTAGGTGTTATTCTAGGGAATCCAGTTAAATCCCAAGTGAAGGTAAAAATAGAAACTAATTAGCATAAATATTTCTACTCAGCCAACTCCCCCAAATTATATTCTTCCCAAAAGAGCTGTAAACAATAATTAGCTATCTAGAATCTCATCAATTTGTGTGCTTGTGATTATAAAAAAGTTTACTTCTATTTTCACTTTAGATCATAAGTGGATATTTCATTTAGCACTGAATTCCTTTTCCATATAAACAACTGCAAAAGCTCTTCAATATTTACTCACAATTGCTCTACTTTGTGTATATACATATATATATGACTGCAGTTCAAATGCAACTATGTATCAAAAAATTAAAAGTTATAGGTCAGAAATCCCCAGAGATGGGTACTTTTTTAAAGGCATATGCATACTTTGTCATGATTTCCTATTAGGGGAGTACTTAGCTAGTTAAGCTATGATGATGACACAAGATAGTCTCTGGGTTAGAGGTGAGATGCTTAGAGAGAAGTTAATTTAGCACTAGTGAACCTGGTGAGCTTTGAATAAAAGAAAGACTTCATTCCTATTGCTTGCAATGATCTCAGCTTTTGTGGGGAAAACACGCATATGTAAAAATGGGTAAAGTTTTATTATAACATGTTGTATATGTTTTGTTAGTGTATAAATGTTATTGTAGAGGTTATGATGCTGTAGGCTGCATATTCTGTCTAAGCATCTTTAGCCAAGAAATATCCTTTAACAGAAAATCCATTAAAAATACTTTGTTGGGGGGTTACAGCCTTGCTATAAGGAGCCTTCTGCCCCTTTAGTGCTCATGGAATGGCAATGGATGGGGGCTAAAATACAGTGAGTATGAACAGTCTTGAACAAATATCACAGCTTAAAGTCTTTGAAAGCTTCTGTACTATGAGCAGTAGTTTACAAGCATGCACTGGATTAAAGTAGTATTTTTCAAAAATATCTCACCAGAGACTCAAGCTAGGAGGTAGACACAAAATTGCATGTGGTGCATTAATCATGTGCTAGAATAAACCTAGCACATATTTTTAGTCTTGCTTCTGAAAATCCTTCATTCCAAATTCAAATGCACATTTTGTAGCAAAGATCTTTTCCACAGTGTAAACTTCCATTCAGTACTGAAAATCTCCTATGAATTACCTCTCAACCATGGCTTTCTGCAAGAGTCATCACTGTAATCACATTGTCTCTAAGTCAGCTGGTATGCTGGATATCATCTCAAATACACCCAAATGTAGGTTAATCTTCAATGCCAGAGTACCGTAACTTCCTTTTGTCCTTTTTAAATATAACAGACTCCACTGTAGTATTCTGTGCTTTATTTCAGGAGGATGCTTCTTTCAGGTTCCAGTGTAGCAGTTTTTTTCTGCTTTCTCAGCCACTGAGAATTAATTAACTCCAAAGCCAGTCATCTGCTTTTAAACCCATGCAAATCAAGTTTATCCCTGAGAAAAAAAAAAACACAAAAAAACCCCCAAAAAAACCCCAACCAACAAACAACACCAAACAGTTAATTGCCTCTACTCAAAGCATTACCAATTCTCATCAATAATCACATGAAGATATGCACCTTACATTTTCATAACCACTTCCTAGCCCCTAACAAAGTCTGGTTTTGCCCTTATGTTCATGTTCCCTGCTGTGTAATAAATACTGTGTGATTAAAAAAAAAAAACACCACCAAAAAATGCCACCAACTTACCTTCTCCCAAGAAAAATCATAACACATGAGGTTTCCAGAATCAAAATAACTTTCATCATACTGAACCTGGAGTCCTTTCCCCTGTACACTTAATGTGTGATTAACAATAATTTCACCCAATCACATTAAACAGTTCAGAAAGATATGAATTACAAAATAATGGTGGTTTAGTTACTATCAGGGGAGGAAGTAATTTGTTTACTGGAGGAAAGATTTTGGTGGGTTTTATTGTTTGGCTTTGGCAACTTTTGTTTTGCAACCAGGACAGCCAGTTGGGTGGCCTATAGTACAGCTGACTTCTCCTACCTTCAAAATCCTATATCTGATGCTGCTTGGATAGGAGAAAGACCACTTATACAAACTACAAGAATGTTGCTCCCAGTCCTTTTGCTCAAGTAGTAACTCCCTTTTCCTTGGAGAGTAAGGTCCAAGCTCAGATATATTAAATTATGCATTTATCCTTTAATCTTAAGCCATATCTAGGTCTTTGGTCTGCTTTGCATATTATCATGATTGTACTGATGCTATTTATCACCATCATGCATGAGAGGTCTCCATCCCCAACAATTTTTTTCTCCTGTTACTGGCTGCCTTTTAGTCACCACTTAATTCACAGCTGTGCAGCTCTCCTTTGTTTTCTTTGATGCGTGTAAGTATGTTTCTGGCGTGATGGAGTTAGCATTTAATATTTGATCTCAAAATTCCTTCTGTAACAAATGATCATTTGAAACAGCAGTGAGAAAGACTGTACTACTTTACATGAGGTAAAGTATCACCCCAAGAACTCTCTCACACAGACACTCTTTAAACTCTCTGGTTTAAGCTGAATGTATTTGGAGACAGAGAATTCATCACATTTCTTTCTGGGTCTTCACATACTGCTAGTAGGTCAACAGAGCATGTTATGGAGCTTGGAAAATACGGCATGAAGTTTAATGGCAAAGATGACTTGATAAGATCAATTAATCTCTAATTGTTCAAGTGAAAACAAGCACATGCTTTTGAATGAGCCTCTTGTATGATACCTTTATTACTAGTATACATCCTACTGTCATGGCTTTCAATAAAAATAATGCCTTTCTCCAGCAAAGAAGAGATCTTCAAACACTAGTGTGATAAATCCTGTCACTAGAGTTGCCTACAGCTGTCTTCTGCTTCTGAAGTCTATTTTTGCAAATAATCCTTCCAAAATACTATTTTTCTTTCTTTCCAACTGCTTTATAATACTTTTACAGCTTTTCATGTTTCAATAAACAGTACATTTTAATGAACAGGATTTGAGAGGAAAGAGAAAATAAAATATTTTGAGTTACAGGACCTTAAGCTAAACAAATTTTCCCTGCCTGACCCTCCCCTGGCATCAGTGTAAAAACCAATGATATCTTTGCTTTAAAATATACCTTGGTTTTAGGAAAAGTCTTGAAATGGCATTTATATATCTGTTGTGTTATATGGAACATATATATGTTGATATCCTGAGGCTATTTTAGTAAGTATGACATGATAACAATCAGAATCTTCGTTTCACACCATACAAAGCAACAACTTCCTTGCATGTGTATGTATATAATTGCATCTATTCTCAGCTGAAGACACTGAAACACTGTCACAGTTCATAAGAGACTGCCAGGATTATTACTTTTTTTTTTTCTTCTTTTCAATGGGGAAGAGGAATACAGGGAAAAGAAAGGTGCATTGCAGGTTTGCAGGTGAGGTCTACAATGGTATAGAAGCTCTTCAAAAAGAACAATTTATTGGACTTGGTTTTAAGAAGACAAAGGAAGGAGTGAAGTTACAGTAGTAAAACAAACTGAAGAGCAATAACATTAGGAGGGAAGGATAAAAAATTGAAAATAATGTTGCAGGATTTACTGAAAAATACAGGGTAAAAGTCAGTCTCAAGTTAAGGATCTGTGCCAGACAGTAGTCTGAACAGAAGATAGATGTCTTCCCTTTCCATTGATTATCCTGTAAAGTCTGGAAAGGATAACCTCTGGAAGGTTAATCCTCCCAGGCTGAGAGATGAAAGAATAAATTGAAGATGGACTGAGATGAATAAACTGAAGTCTATGGCAAAGCAACTGCAAGATCATACACGTATTTTAGGACTGCACCTTCTAACATACCTTCAGTAGGGTTTTGGACGTTGCTATCTTTGTATTCTTTCCTGACAGGGAAGATAAGTCTAGGTAAGGATTTGTGTGCATAGTAAGTAAAAGCAGTGCAGAGCAGCAGACGCAGGGGTGGGGGAGGGGGTAGGAATTGTGCTCTCCTCCCTGTCCCTGTAATGAAATATTTAGATAACAGAGGTAAGAAACAGCCTTCAGGGCTGCATGGTGTCTTTTGGTTGCTCTAACTTACCTCATAGCTTTTGGGTTCATATGGAAATTCATGGGTCTTTTAGTCCTATTATATTCTTTCCTTTGCACCCTTTACATTGCAATTATGCCTCCCACAGTAAAGTTTGCAATGCCAAAGAAACATCATGAAAACCGTCCAAAAGTGTCCAGATCTTCAACATAGTTGTCACCTACTGAACTCTGTAAGTAGACGTATTGTATCACTTCAAATTCATTAATGTACCAATATGCACAATGTCTTTAATCATCACTTTCTAAACCATATCACTCGTTATAATCAAGAAAAATATTTAAACTATAAATCTTTTATTAGAAAAGTTTATTTTCCAGCTCCCTTTCATATATAATGCCTACTTAATCACATAAACTCTCTAGATGAAGATATCATTTAGCAATAATTTAATCAATGCATAATGTGTGCCCATTTTCATGTTTACATCTTACAATACACTGGTTTTAATAATCAGTTTTCTCACATTCAAATTTGATTGGCTAGGAGTTATCTAGACATAACTATATACACTCTTTATATAAATTCTATTTCTGGATATTTAATGTCAACTTGAAACTGTTTCAGTAAACAGATTACCTTAAGTGATTCTTTGTTCACAAAAAAGCAAACTTCTGACATTTAGTTGGTTTTGTTCATAATAATAAACTCCCACCACACGCACATACATACACAGAACCAATAGGAAAAAAAAAAAAAAAACGCAACAAAAAAAACCCCCAAAACCAAACCAAACCAAACCAAATCAAACAAAAAAACCCAACAAAAACCAAACCAACAAACATAAAAAACCCCACCCCTAACAGTCTCTGGCTGCCAAAATAGAATTTATGAAGTTAACAAGTTTACATATCATCTTAGATTTTCAGTTACCAAAGGGAAGAAATACGTGCAAATTGTGTAATAGGAAGTGGATTCTTAAATGCCTTGGTTAGTCAAAAGACCTAGTAATCTGTGTCTCATAAAATGAAAATATCTGTCTCTGTGGGCATTTTCTTTGCCGTGTGGAGGGAGTGGGTGTCAGAATTAGCATCCATTTTCAACCTGTACTGGGGAGCAATGTGAAAAGCAGAAATAGGATTTTGTTTTTAAAAGTAATTTATGTGTAGTAGCTTCCATTATACCTTTGAAGATATCCCCAAGGATAAAAGGTTATACATGTCCCTGTCAACAGAGATAATATTGCTAAGCTACACAAAAAAAATAAAATAAAAAAAAAAAAATTATATCATTACTTACAGGAAATGGTTATTCACTAACAAAACCAAAATGTTAGTTTTTTTGTGGGGTTTGTGTGGGGTTTTTTAAATTCAGCGTTATAATTGTTCATAAGGTAAATGTATTGTATGGTGTGTTTCTGAGAGTACCACCTCAGATTTCACGGGTCAGTTACTAGTAGAATAGTCAAAACTGCAATTAAGATGTATTGGCAGAATGAAGATGGAGAACAGAAACGTCATAACTACTTTAGATTCTGTTTTTATTCTTAGGCTCATATACGTATAGTCTGTGGAGTTAAATTATATGCATACTTAAATTAGTGTAAATTGACAACAATTAAAATAAAACTATGTGATTTAGTGCTACACCAGTTAATTTGACATTAAATTAAGTTACAAGTATATTTTTGTAGGACTGCCTTCTAAGAACAGCTATATATGGCTTATAAATGATTAGTGACACAGAAACATAAGAAATAACTATGTTTTCCTTTTATCTTTGTACAATGAAGACAGATGCCAAAACAAAGACTGCAGATACTCAAATGTTATATACACATACCTGCCTAGATGTCTTCTTTTCTGTCAAATGTATTTGCAATCAGTCAAAAAAGTTCAAAAACATGAATGTATGTATTGAAGACTGATACAAGAATAGGGTAATCACACAAGTCCTGTTTCCTTACAAAACCAAACTGAAATTTGTATCTTGGCTAGTGCTGACTTACATAAAAGTTATGACCTACACAAAATAGTGTGGATTACAGTAATACACAAATAAAGATTAAAAAAATCAGGAAGTTTAAAGTAGAATCCATAAAAAGGCATGAAAAATTAAATACGTAGAAGTGGTCGATGTGTCTAAGAATATTCAGATTATTTACCTTGTATAAAGCACTGTTCTTTATAATATATATGGAAGCCAAAAGTGCACGGAAACAGGGAAACAGCTAAACAAATTATGTGTAATTTATTAATGAATTTCACCTCAGCCTTTTTGCAAGATATTTACAATCATTACAATAATCAAAACCACTAATTATTTCAAGTAATCTGTGAATCTATCTATGCAGATATTTCTGATTGGGGTCAAGAGGTGCTGCTGTGTGAGTAACACTTTTGAAAATTATTTATATTGTTAAGCATGTATTAAGAACTGAGGCTTTTATAGCTTTGGTAACTTTAGAATACTCTGTTTTTAGGAAAAAAATCCCATGATAATCTGAAAAACACTAGGAGAAAAAAGAATGTTCTTTTATAAGAATATCAGTGTTACAGTCTTTGGAGAAACAACCTCTTTGATTTTCTTGTCTTGCAAACTTTTAAACTGCTATTTTGAAAACAACCACTGTCTTTGTGTCATCATCAGATTTCCTTCCTGTCTACTTTACAAAAAATTACATATTTGATAGTTTAGACAAGTAGCATATACTATGTTATATTTCACAAGACCCCATTTATTACTTAATTTTCAATCAGAAAGCTCTAAAAATCTTTCTTAGTCTTGATGGTTCAGTGTGTTATTCCATTTGCATTGATTAAATTGTTCACTATGTACTGAAGACCATGTAGAGAAGGAAGGAGATAGGTTTAAAAGACATCTGAAAAAGAGTGACTTTACTTTTTGCAAATTGTAAAATATTTGTTCTAAAAGGTAATGCTAAACATTTTTTTCTGTACAATGAATTTCAGTTTTAACTTTTCATGCTTTTTGAGTATTAGCTACATGTTATTTGTTTGATTCTTGTCCTGTAAGTTTGGTTTTATGTTTCTGGGTTTGTTACGGTTTTTGTGTGCTGTTGTTTAAAATCCTAGATGCCAGTTGTTAAGTTAAAAGAATAGAAGTAATTTACAGGTATACTGGATCTGAAATAGAGAATTCTAGATAACTAGCTTAAAAAAACCCCAACACCTGAAAAAGAAGGGATTAAATAAGAAATCGGGCAAAATGAAAAGGAAAGGGGGCCCCTTGGGATTGCCTTAGGCAATGACTCAGCTCACACTGATTTTGCAAACCCTCTGCCACTGGTCGAAGGGACTGTACCACATACTTGCCCTCTGTGCCTTGGGGTCATTTTTCCACTATGCACCTTCCCTCCCTGCCTCTCCCAAACCCTCTCATCCCACCTTAAAACCAATGGATAAATCTGATTTATTCTTGTTCAGGCAAGGACAGGAGACAGAATTTCTAACTTTATAACTTTCTTATATACATAAGAGATGACAAAATACTCTCAAAGCACTTGGAAGGGCCATGTAGGTCACAACATTCCCATCTGATCCCAAAAGTTTGGCCTCATGAACCCCTTCCTCATGCAGGGTGGCTGTGGGCCTGCTAATGGGCACAGTGGCTGGACTCCAAGGGGATAGGGAACCCAGCCTCACCCATGGGGAAGTGACCACGATCAAGTTTAGAAGCAGGGTCCTACAGCCCAAGAAGTATGTGAGCCCCACAGTGCTGCAGGGGCAGGTGTGTGAGTAACCATGCCCTGAAGCAGGAGAAGAGGAACCTGAACTCTTCCCCATCTCAGCTTACAAGGATATGTGTCAGCACACAAAATTCTTCTTTGCACCTTGCATCATCTAATTTAGAAAGGCTACATTTGTTCAGAAACAGAACATAAAGACAGACCCAAGCACATGGACATAAAGGAGTATCTGGACCACAGCAATGCCTGCGAAAGTCAGATTAATACACCTTCCTAGGTACTGGTCTCACAGCACATTTGAGGCAACTTTTTGCTTGTCATTCCTCCTGGTAGTTTTCCTATTCTACAGGATTGCAAAGTGGCTGAGTTCTGACAGGCACCTCTAGAGAACCCCTAGTCCAGCACCCTACTCAGAGCAGGGTTGGCTAGATCAGGTTGCTCCAGATTGCATCCAGTCCAGTTTTGAGTACATCTCACAATGGAGACAGTACACTCTCCCTGGGCAACCTGGCTAATTTTCAATCACCTTCACAATAAAAGGATCTTCTCCACATTCTTATATAGTTCCCTGAATAATATTTATGTTGTTTGGTTGGTTTTACACTTTGAGGAAGACAGTTTGACCTTAGGAATGTAAAGAAGGAAGCATACCAAACTTATACTCCATTTACCTGGGTATATGATGTTACTAACAAAATTCAAAGCAGATATATGACAGCACAAAGTCAAGACAATCTAAAGCTTGGTTTTGAAAATGGAAGGAAGAGCACTTCCCAGCTTCCAGTGTCCTAGCATGTCTCAGCATCACTGAATGGTAAACAGCTGGGCTACTGCAAGTCATGTGTTCTACAGGAAGGAAATCCAGATGTTCTCCAGCCCTAATGTAAAGAAGGCAAAATCCTAGGACTCCCTGAGAGTACATCACCTGGCAATGTTAGGTAAGTTCTGCAAGTAAACAGAAAGAAGTATTTAGAGAATTATTATTTTACAAGGATCAAAGCACAAGGAACATAATTACCTGAAAAGAAAAAATAACATGAATTTTTTCTTAATCTTTCTCATTATTTATGAAAGTATTTTCTTGTAATCTTGCTCAGGTTCTAAGATTATGTGAGTAACCTTGTAGACCTGGTTTATCATCTGCATTGACCACCAGTAGTTACACCAATATGAAAACAGTATAAGGTCCTGAAAATAGATAAGATATAACCCTTTATTTGGCTTTGTTTACTCTGGACTCGATGTTAAACTTCCTCCCTGAAGCTGAAGTAAATCCAGATAGTATTTTAGGCAGATGCTGAGACTCACACACATAAAACTTACATGGACAGAATATTTTTTCCCCTTTAGCAATGTAAGATCATAGTGCTGTTCTTTCTTTCCTCTGCATAGAGCTGCCTACCAGCAATTATTTTATGGTTCTCCAAGTCACTATCTGAACAAAAGATGAAAGCAGAAGTGTCCTATTGACACACTACTGTAAAAAAATTACTTTAAAAGTTAATGTTCTGCAGACTGGCAACCTTTCTTCCTTTGAGATGTACTACTTTATTACTTGTGATAAGTTATTCTAAGAGTTTTGTTTTGTTTAGTAAATCAAAAGCACTAAAGCAAATTTTAAAAGAAAATTAGCAGCAGGGTGGCAGAACTACTTGCCTTGTTTCAGCTGAATAGTTTTTGCAAGGTTGTATTGGGTTGCTCCTTCCGCTCGTAATATTTTTTTTTAATGATACACAAAAAGTTAAAGAAACTACTTTTAAAACTTTAAACAGGATCTGAAACCTGTTCATCCACCCCCAGACACATAATTATATGCATACACACACTTTTTGCAGGAACCTGACCTATTACTCCCATACACATGACAGATTGAAAGAAGGCATGCATTTTTGGTTTTGCTTGATTTTCTTAATTGACATCTCCACAATTTTTCTTGTTGTCACAAGCTTAGTCTCCGAAGAAATAGAAACCACATATAATTAAGAACATAATGACTGGTTAAAAAAAACAGAACATCATACACCTCCACCCCCCCACCCCCCAAAAAAAAAACCCCAAACAATCAACCAACCAACCAAACAAACAAAATAACCACCAATTCAGAAAACTGTATTTATTTACCTTTCACTTGAGGTGGCTCAGGGAGAAAAGTACAAACTGAGATTATTTTGATCCTTCTCAACTGAGCTGTCCCTCCATTTATTTTTATTACCTTTTCCTCTTGTGTGTTTTCTTTGCATTTGATGTCTTCAAATAACCTCTGAAACATTCACATTCATAACAATTACAGAAGTATCTGGCCTCACTTTCTTTACTGTTTTATTCTTCAGTTATTCAGATAAGTGGGTTTTGCAAATAAGGTAACACTTTGAAAAATAAACTTGCCGCTTCCCTGAGTGTTTGCAAAGACAGGTACATTTTTCATCTGGAAGTGGGTGGTGAGAGTTGAACAATTTAATCTCAAATCAAAACAATAACAACTCAAACAGAATTTATCCATGTATTCAATCTATGGTAAAAATTGTTACAATTAAACCATTAATTTATAACAAAATTAAAAATACATGCAAAATTAAGAATTGTTTTTTGATGTGCTATCTCCTTGAGATTGATCTAAAAACCTTTTCATAACAGTCTTGAATCAAAAATTTATTGAAAGTACAAGGATAAGATGAGATTCTGATTATGCATCATGCTGATTAGAAAATAAAGCTATGCTGCCTGGAAAAAAAAGGTTAACTTCAATACTGTCTTTGTGCAGTCAAACTGGGACAGTACCTGACAGTAAGACTGACCAGCAGCTGGTTAATACACTTGTAAGGAGGACATCCATACTCATTAATAAGCTGAAAAGATTTACAGACACCTATATTATTATACAATAGCAATATGTAGACTAAAAAATGGACGTATGAACTGATCACAGATTGCTGTAAACACTGAACTTTGGATGCATGCTTAGTAAATAGGTAAAGTAAATCTACCAATTAAGACATGCTTGGTAAAAGATAAAAACAACTAGAAAACTAATAATATGTAAAGTGGACTTTCATTTTTTAGGCTTAGGCTCATGCACACTGGAAGCTGTCCTGGTTTCAGCTGGGATGCAGTTAATTTTCTCTGAGTAGCTGGTGCAGTGCTGTGGTTTGGATTTGGTGTGAGAACAAAGCTAATGGCACATGGATTGGTTTTGTTGTTGCTGGGTCATGTCTATACTGAGTCAAGGACTTTTCAGTTTCTCAGGTCCTGCCAGCAAGAGTGCTGGAGGGGCATGGGACATTGCGATGGGACACAACCAGGACAGGTGACTTGAGCTAGCCAAATGGACATACCATATGATGTCATGCTGAGTATATAAGCTGGAGGAAGAAGGGAGATCAGGACATCCAGCATTATGGCATTTGTCTTCCCAAGTTACCATTATGTGTGATGGAGCCCAGCTTCCTTGGGGGTCGCTGAACCCCTGCCTGCCCATGGGAAGTGGTGAAAGAATTCCATGTTTTGCTTTGCTGGCGTGTGTGGCTTTTGCTTTACATATTAAACTATCTTTATATCAGCCCCTGAGGTTTTTTTTACTTTTGCTCTTTCAGTTCTCTCACCATCCCACTATGGGGGGAGAAAGCGAATGACTGCATGGCGCTTGGTTGCCAGCTGGGGTTAAACCATGACAGAAGCATGTTTTATTACATGGACACCTCTCACATGACACACTGCCTGACTAAAGAAAAGTGTGGTTAGTCTTTTTTCGTTTATCAAAGCTGACTTATTCCTCTGTCTGAAAAAGGTGGGGTTAGAAATATTTTGATGCAGCCAGCTGGGTTTGTACTGACAACTCTATTCTGAACTGAAATTGTACCTGAGGTTGCTGGGCAGGGAGGGGGACATGACCACCAGCAGCAAAGGCAGCCAACACTCAGAACACTTGTTATCACTGTACCTTACTTTTTATTATACTTATTCATTCAGCTCTCTTAAGACCTGCTTTGTCACTGGGATAGGAACTTATTTAGGGAGAAATAGCCACTTCTTTTTCCTGTAAACCCACTGTCTAAACTTTCTTATAAGACCTTCTGTTTTAAGCGTAACACAGACAAAACAGATTACAAGGTAGCAAAAATATTAATACTGTAAAGCATCACAGCAGTAGTAATTAATTTATTTAAAGGACTAGAGTATATTATCTTGCATTTGTCAGTCCTTTGCCTTATCATGGTTTAAGGCCTTCTCTGTTAAGAGCAAACCTCATGTTTCATGAGGAAATAAATGGCATTCCCTAATGTTTTGACCCAAGTTCTGTGAAAGTTAGAGTAGCCTGGGGATTTCTCTAACCTATGCCTACTGACTATGTTTTCTAAGGAGCGAACTGTTATCTGTAGACAGCTGGAGAAAAATACACATTTGTCTTTATTTTTGATGAACAGGGAACTGCAAATTATTGTGGAATATCATCCACCTACTCCTGTTCTATGGCTCTTTGCCTGCACAAGAGGTAGAAGTTGTTTTTCTTTCTTTTATAAAACATCCACGAACATACACACACATAAATACATACCATAACTATGTAAAAGAAATGGAAGTGTTCTGTAGATTGTCCATTATTCTTTGTACCCTTAATAACACTAACCAATACCAAACTCTAAAACCTGGTGGCTTTATATTAGCACCATATTACAACTGCAAACAGAAGTAGACTCTCTTCAGGCATCTGACACAAAATTCAAGACAGATGAATTATATTTGCAAGAACCATTACATGCAGAACAGCAATTATTAAAATCCTCAGTATTTATACAGTATAGCCAGTCAAATTATCTGACAAGCTGAAAAATTTCTGTCATATTCCTTTACATAAAATCTTCCAGAGTACTGAATTTTTTTTCAGAATATCTTGGCATGAATGAGTAATGGGTTACAGTGGGCAAAATCTGATTTCCAATATCAACACGATAAAGTTAGGCTTTTCTTCATCAGTTGTAATAGGACGTTTTCAGTTTCAAAATTTGTTTTCAAAATAATAGAGGTCAATGAACTGATAATGAAAATGTGTAGTATTTAAAAGCTAGAGCACTCATTTACATATATATTCAATTACAGGTTCAGAACTGCAGCGGGTTTTAAAATAATAAAAAAAAAAAAACAAACCCAGATTGGTCCTCCAAACTCAATATAATAAACTAAATTCCAAATAATTCATACCAGAATGATTTATTACAATGGTAAGTAGTCTCAACTAAGAGTTACAGCCACTCACACCTCTTCAAATATTTGTATTGTATATTTTTCAGTACATTTATTGGTTTGGGAATATAAGGTTTTACATAAAAATAATTCTATACTTGAAGATGGACTTGAAGATGACTCAAAGATGTTAGGAGTTGCTTAATAATCAGTCAACGAAAGCAGACCACTCCCTATCTAATAAATACTTGTATAAGTAAAGGAAAGAATCTTTATTAAAAAATAAAAGATGTTAAACCATGAGGTTCTTGGGAAGAGGAAGGATGAATAGAAGTATTAAACAGTGAAGGAGAAATCAGCCTGGATGGATTTCATGAACACACACTAGGTCAAATGAGTTCTAGGAAGGAAGTTTTGCCAGAACAGGGACCTGCCAGGCAGATTCTTTCAGCAGGTGTCCAAAGCTTGTCATGGAAAATTATCCCATTACCAGGCGAAAACAGAAACCTCTTCTGCAAGTTTCTAATTACACTCTTCTTAGTAAATTTAATCCATTTTGTATAATAAAAAAGTCTTTGTAATAAATATGAAGGAATACCTCAGTGGTAAAAAGGACAACTTAAAAAAAACCCACAAAACAATCAATAATAGCAAAATTCTGTTTGTATTCAAATAGTCTTCACTGATAACCTGACATTAACATCAAAGTATTATTTTAAGTCAATAAAAACATTAGTTAACAAAGAATTCTAAAACGTGGTTTTCATCTGAATTTATTCAAATGTCCAACTAAACTAAACTAACAAAAGCACCCTGGACAACAGCTGCTGATAAAAGCCAGCCACAGCCCGAGATTTCTAGCCTTCCAGTTTAATTAAAGAGACAGGTCTAAAGTTATTTTTCACGTGGCTTTTTAAAATTAAAAGAGGACTGCTGAATATTATGCCACCTCATGCAGGCTCCATATCTAGGACTGTACATGCCTGAGAATGTGAGGAACACTTACTGGGAATAAAGTGATTATGTTATATAAATTTAACCCTGAAACAACAAATAATGGCATGGTTCATTGAAGGAAAAGAGAATTTACTTGGTTAAATGGAAATTGTATGGTAAACTACACACTAGCAAATAATATATTTTCTATTTTTCTTTCCACTAGATAACTCACTGTCCTGGTTTCAGCTGGGATAGAGTTAGTTTTCTTCTTAGTATCTAGTACAGTGCTGTTTTGGCTCTGATGTGAGAACAACGTTGTTAGGACATTGATGTTTTTGGTTGTTGCTGAGTAATGTTTATACTAAATCAAGGACTTTTCAGTTTCTCAGGCAGTGAGAGGGCTGGAGGGACATGGGACATTGGGAGGGGACACAGCCAGGACAGGTGACCTGAGCTAGCCAAAGGGACATTCCATACCATATGACGTCATGTTGAGTGTATAAACTGGGGAAAGAAGGAGGATGGGGGGAACATTCAACACTATGGTGTTTGTCTTCCTGAATAACTGCTACGCATGATGGAGCCCGGTTTTCCTGGAGATATTTGAGCACCTGCCTGCCGATGGAAAGTAGTGAATAAATTCCTTGCTTTGCTTTGCTTGCATGCAAGCTTTTGCTTTACCTATCAAATTGTTCTTATCTCAGCCCTTGAGTTTTACATTCCTTCCAGATTTTCCTCCCCATCCCTCTGGGTGGGTGAGTGATCGGCTGCTTGGGGCTTGGTTACCAGCTGGGGTTAAACCACATCTGAAATTAATAGGGCCCCTGAGACTATTAGGGCAGTGTTTCTATCCTTTTATATAGTAGGTTTTCTGACTCTTTAGCTTTGTCAAAAACCAATGGTCAGCTGGGCTGACCACTGTCTTTGATGACAGGGTAACTGTGTTCCTGAGAGCATGTTATAGGGGTGACCATTTGGAGATGACTGCTGCTTCCAAACCTTTCACTCCAGCAACATGAACAGAAAACGTAGCTCTCAGATTTTCAAGATGATTCCCTGACAAAGCACTTTTGCCTCAGCTTTTATTTCTGAATCACAGACAACCATGCCCAGTTCTTCTGCCAGGTGATGATGACTTTTTCCTGTGTTGCTCCTGGGCTCTGAGGTGGCTGTACAGAAAATTTGGTCTTTTCGTAAGATATACGACATGTGTCCTGGCATGTTGGAGCCAACAGCATTTCAGGGTTCTGGAGCTGGCTCACTTTAAACCTTTAAAAGTTAATTTTATTGAATGAATGTATATTTCCATGATCACTAACAGTCTAGAAGGAATGGGTAGATATCACATGCATTCAGCACAATCACTTGATCAGAAGCATTACAAGTTACCAGGAGATCTTACAGTAAATAAACACCAACAAACTAGTACAAACAATCCAGAACAGTAACAAAGGACATACTTATTTTGAAAGCTATGGCTGTCAGTGATTATTTCGTAGGTGGGAAACAAGATAGCAATTTGCATGGGTACCATTAAAGTAAATATTCTCTCTCTAATTCAAATTTTTCTTTCACAAAACATCTGTCATTAGAGAAATAATATTAGTTACTTTACACAGTTGGGGTTCTTAATTTATTCTTACATTTTTCAAAGCATAGTTTGGTATAATATAGTGAGATATTACATGAAAAGAGCCATCTGTCACCCCATCAGTCCATCCAACCCTTGCTCCTTTTACCACACTTTGTTTTTTCAGATACACAATAGATTTCTTCTTTCCACCATAAAAATATATGTAAATATTTACCAAAAATATTTACTGGTTTTTTTTTTGGTTTTTTTTTTTTAGTGTGGAAAAAGAATATTTTTATTTATATAATTGGAGAATCTTAGTGCATTGGTATGTAGATATATTACATTATAAAAAACAGGTATGCTGAAATTATTAATTAAGGAAATACCACATGTTAAACTTCATGATAACTTTCTTTCTTGGGGCTGAAATAGAAAATCATATGCTAATTTTCTTTCCAAGTTACTTCATTATGTTTCATGCAGAAGAGAAAAATTCTCTTTTCAAACCTGCACAGAGGAACTTGATTCCTGTATTATATTCATTTCTCTTCAATGGCACAGATGATCCTGATTCGTGTTATACACATTTCATCAGAAAATTGAAATTCAATACACATTTCCTTCAAACCATGCCCACCCATTGATAGAAACTATATTTTAAAGTTAAAGCATTCACCTGACCCAAAGCTTCATCCTCTCTAAGAAAGACATCACATGTGAAACCACAGAGACTAACTAGTTTCCTGGGACTCAGTTCCTTATTAGTAAGAGTATTTCCCAGCTAGAGCTTGGTACAATGGACAAGCTATTACAGTCCTCTGTATTTGTGCATAACATTTTTTTGCACACAAATCTGTGGCCCAGTTATGAAGAGCATGCCAAATACCTAAAATCTCAAAACTTGTTTAACATTGTAAGATCATAGTGATCCTTGAGTCTTAGATGATAAAATCTTTCAAGTGTCTGAATATGTGCTGATGGGCATGCTGGGCAGATCTTCTGCACTAAGAACACATTTGTGCCTTCCTCAGGTCAGCATTCCAGGGGGGGTCACTGCCTGCCTTCAGATGTGCTTTACAGCCTACTTATTCCCACATCCAAGGAAAGAGCAGTCCCAGAAGAAATGAGGTTCACAGATGTGAGTATCAAACAAAGATTTAAGCCCAGATTTTCACTCAGCACTAATATCTGGGGCAACCTAAAGAGTATTACTTTGTGCGGTGAGCTGGAAGAGTTCCTTCTGGCCAGTGAAAGTCCTCCACAGCCCTGTTAGCCCCTCCAGCGAGCCCCAGCCTGCTCTCCAGCCACATGTGTTCAGTGCGTGACAAGGTTGGGAAAACATTACCATGACTTTGAACCTAGCCTCTCCACAACCTTGACCTTTATCTTTTTATTTGACTAAATAGAGTTGTCTTTGTTTACTTTGTGTGAAACTGCAAATATGTTGATTTTAAAATACAGAGGTCTGGGGAGGAGGAAGGAGGACTTCTGGGACATGTACCACCACCCTGTGGGACTTAATGCCCTAAGAGATCACAGGGATTGTGACTAAGGGCATTGAAAAAAGGATTTGACATTCACATATAAATTGAGAACATAAATCAACGCTTTAGACAGGATAAAAATGTAAATCCTCATACTTCAGATCGTAAGCCGGTCATTGCCACTTCTGTCAGATGAAACTGCCTATGAAAGAAAATCCACCAACAGCGCGGCCAGCAGTCTGCTGTGCCTTCCTCTGGAGAATCTGTCACTCTCAGGCTCACACCACTGTGGCAGATGTGGCACTGACCTGATCTAGAGAGGCAATTTCTTTGTTTTGATGTTCCCTCTATTTAGACATAGTAAGGTCTCTGATCCTGTTTGGTAAAATCACTTTCTTGTTACATTCAAGTAAGTGTTCATTACACTGCTACAGTATCACTCTAATGTTGCCTAAATCTGCTTGTACCTAAATTTATAGTTAGGCCCCTAGAGTTGCTCAGCTGATTACACATTCTGTTGAGACACAACCTTTGTTCTCTTTTTTCTGCATGACAGTGTTTCAGTACTACTGACAAGCCAAAAGCTCTGCCTCTTCAGTCCTTGCAGAAATTATGTCAAATCACTTCCAATTCAGAGGGGGGGGACTGTACTGGCTCCAGAATCCCTGGCAGCAGTCACCTCTACCTCCTGGAATGGATGCACAAGTGTCTCCCAGATGCCTTGTCCTTGGTCTGAGAAGAACACAGGGCTTGGTAAACGTGCAAGCATGGAATCAGATTATTACAGAAATAATAAGGCTTCAGAAATCATAATGAACAAAATTCTCAGCAGCTATAAATTGATATCCATCTAACTACACAGCTTAAAGTAGCTGGGGATTGACTTTCACTCCTCTCTAACCCTTCTGAGTTTAAGTTGTGCATAAACCGGACTGTTGTGACTGTTCTTGAAGGAAGTTCAGTTCTTAGTGTCCAGCCACTAAAGCCTATAACATTTATTATTTTCTGTTTGTATTGCAATAAACTGTCAAAACTTCATTTAGGGATTAGAGTTCTGTTATGCTGTGCATTGGGCATACACGTGCACACAGGCTCACCCAAAATATGTGTGTATATATATACACAGCAAAAATTCTTTAATTATTTAAGAATTTCAAATAGGTACCAAAAAAACATTTGATAAACTGAATACTCATTTGTGACATACTTGCAAAAAATTTCCCTCAACTATTTCTGGAAAAACACTTCCAGACAACCAATCAGATGAATACAAACATGTCACTGTCAAATGTTACACCTGTATGTGGGTTATATAGCCTTATTTTCTATCTAGTTAGCAAAGTAGACCTTGAAAACTACTTCATACAGAATGCCCTCTTCACTGAAAGAGCTCATCAAAAATATCATTTATTCCTGTATTTGCTTCTAGTAGCTGTCACATTTTTGGTACCTGTTAGTAGTCTTAAAGTCCAAGAGCAAATATTTAAACATTCTTTTTTTCTTTTTAAAAGTAGTAGATGAAGATGAAATTGCTCTGCTTCATAATCATATAGGTTAAATATTTATTGGGTAAATATTTAAATATTTCCATCCCAAGAAAAGCAATCTAGGAGCATGCTATTTCAATCAACTAAAGCATTAAACTAATTCACAAATATCCTCATAAGAGATGACACCGGTATTCCCATATTAGGCTAATGAACTGACAGTGAAACTCTCAACAAAGAGTTGTATTAATCTTTAAGGCTATGAATTTACCTGCTGTTTTTAGCTGTCCCACAAAGAGCAAACGAGCAGTATCAGCAGTTTCTAAAATATTTTTAAGTGAAAAAGGATAAAAGCAAACCTTATCTGGGTTAAACTATTGAAACAATGTAAGGAAATAGTAAAATCTTTGTTTTAAATATAATATAGAATAAACTCCTTGTTAGCAAACAGCATTAAAGTTTCATACAACAATGGTGCTTGGGTACTTGCAAAGTAAAAGTCGTTATAGCTAGGCATTAACGACTTCAAAAAAATCTCGGCAAGGAAGAGTTTTCATGTGAATTGAAACAGGTTGTCTTTAAGATCTGACAGCCATATTGGTATGCAAGTAAGAGGTGGTATTCAGGTACCTAAACACTGTGCATTAAAGTTATTTGAGAAGTTCTAGTGCAATCAGCCTGGTCTTTAGACAACATTCCAGCGTGTGGGTCTCTCTTGGGCCATATTTTATTATACAGCCCCATGTGTCTGAGGCTTTGCTGGGTTGGCAGCTGAATTCCACCCAGGTCAATGTGGCAAAATCCTCATGGCTAACCATTCTAATTTGTGAGACTTTTTCATATTTTTGTAAATTACTATCATATACATTCATGGTTTACAGGTCATTAAACAAGGACTAATAAATAAGTAAAAAGCATATGTAGTTACACAAATAAATTTGGTCCATCGTGATCAATCAAGTTGAACAGGGCTGATGTAGTTAGTCTGTATTTTATATCATGTGCAGAGTTCCCTTATACAAAGAGATGTTCAGCTGTTTAGCTGTTCTTCCACTGGGCCTCTTAGAGGGACCTGTTAGCACATTTAAATCAAGAGGTGATTAATCTGTTGCTTAGATGTATCCCAAGAAGATTTGTGGAGGTAATAAAAATGGAGGGAACTGCAATATTACTGGACATGGAAGCTGTTAGCAGAGCTAACTATCCAGGGGCCAGAGGAACGTATTCAGACCGGATTCTTAACCACACAGCACAATTACTGTAGCTGTTAGGATGTGGAGAAATCAGCCACTAACAGCACTGTAATTTCTCTTTAAGGAAGAGAAGTTTCTCTGAAAATCCAGTGAACTGTGTGTTAAATATATGTCAGCTTTTCTGTTGAGAAGGCTTTAGTCAATTACACAACAATATTAAGCTGCGGTACAGCCATAAGGCTTTCTAAGACTTAGGCATTGCAGTTTTGTTAAATAGACTTTAAACTATAGAAGGACATAAGCTTATGAAACAAGTTTTCAAATGGGTAAGTAAGAAGCAATGCTGATGTTCTTAGGTCACCCATTTCAGCTAAAAAAGCTCTAAGGCCATTTGAGAGTCATAAGAGTTATCACTGTGTTAACTGACTATTTATTTGCTGTTCCCATAAAGGAGACTATGCAGCACACTATCTGCTTAGTGCTAGACAATCTGGGTAAATGGTATAGAGAGCGGGCTTGTCTCCTTGGTCTCCACTGGCCTCAGTTGTGTATATTGACATGTGGGAGGAAAAAGAACCCAACAATAACAACAAAAACAAACAAACAAACAAAAACCCTAGTAACTGAGCCACGAGGTAATTCTGTTTGCCCTTTTATCCTATATATGTGTCCTCAGTATGATTCCTAAGATTGCACTGTATCTGGGGGGCAAGTAACATAAGGCTGTTTTTCTATTTCACATCAAGGATAAAAAGGCACACAACAATAATATTGGTGAAAATTGATATAATCCATTACTGAGCAGTAATGACACAGGACCAGAAATTGTGATAAGTTTATAATATTGTTTGTTTAAAAGATGTCTACAATGGTTTGGTTTTTTTAAGGAAGTTATTAAAACCTGATTTATTTTTTATACTCATTTTCTGCAGAAATATTGTTACCAAAATTCAGATCTCAGTTCTAAAGAATACACATGAGAATTCAAACCTTTCAAGCTACATTTGTTTCCTACTGCCTGCAGAACTCACCAGCACGTCTGCTTAAGCACAGTTTATACAGACACATTTTCAGATGCATAGTGTGTCTTCAGGTTTTTTTTGCTCATTTTTCAGACTTTCTTTTTCTACTATTATACTTGATAGATGAGCTTTTGGACATCGTGTCAAATTGGAAAAAAATGCTTGTAGAAGACAAGCTAGTTAGAGGAGGGGTAATTTAGGAATTCTAATTAGTTACCTATGAAAGCCTTTATTACTGATGGCAACAAAACCAGATCTGGCATAAAGTCACTAAGTTTGGGAGACCTGGGTCACAATGCTGCTGATGGAGGGCCATGATCTTGGTGGACCCATCCCTCCCCCCTAATCTTGGCCCTCATTTCTGAATTACAAGAACTGTCGGCAGCAGTAGTACATTGGTCAAGGAGACAACAACCACATACCTGTATTCTCTGAACAGACTGCTGTCCTGGCTCTGGTGGCAGTCCTGATGGTCAGAGCTACTCTATGCCCAACACCATTGGATCCTCTTCTCTTCAGGATCCTCCTTTTCGGTTTGTTACTATCTTAGAATCCTTTACTTATGAGCAGACTGGTAAATCAACAACTAAATGAATGGTTGAAATGTCACTGAAAGGAGATATGTTTTTAAGATTCCAGAGGTATATTTTAAATTTTCTGGGGACACACTATATAACTCAGGTTGAAAAGCAGATGTGAATAGATAAGACCTCTGCATTTGCATTGAAGTAGGCTTGAATGATAAGAAAAAGGCCGTTCTCAAAACTTAGGTCCCCAGAATTAAGACACTTCTGGAAAAAATTGTAAGTAGTATGTTCTCATTATACATGTATTTAGGTCTGTGCTTAAGGCTACGGAACTCCTCAAAAGCTTTACCTCTCCATTATTTCTGGGTGTAGA
>NC_051210.1:38686129-38747171 GCF_015220075.1 Falco rusticolus | reverse complement strand
AAAGACAAATAATTTAGAAAAGGGGAAGCAACAATTTGTTAAGTCTCTTTGCTTATTAGCCAGACCATTAAAGTATTACAAGTTTAGGTATTGAAGTATGTAAAGTGACATTAAAATAAGCAAGTCGAGGCATTAGGTTATACATTTAGTTCTTATGCATTTCCTTTCTTTGTGTCATTATAATTTCTTATTCATTTAGTGATTCATTTAGCAAAGAATTTTGCTTTTTAAACTTTTTAATTTGCTTTTTAAACTATCAATGTCTATTTAATGAAATTTACAAGTTTAAATACACTCAGATAACATCTGTAGGTACTCTAAAGTAAACTTTATACTCCATGAAAATATGCTTCCCATTTTTCTGAAACTGAAGACACTTTTTAAACTCAATTATACTTGGGCTTGCTTGCTGTCAAGTAATTTCACTCAACACTATAAAAAGTTTACATAATTCATATAAAATTATGAAAAAAAAGCAAAGGTTATTTGACACTTCTCATTTAGCAACATGAGAAATAGCAACTTCTCATTACTAGCTTTGTGCATATGATAACCCTCTGAATGTCATCAGTTTATTTTATTTTTGTTGGTTTAGAACTGGATAACATTGTAGAGAACATAAAACAATAGAGAGGTGAAGAAAAGTTTATTAGCTCTGTCAAAAGAAACAAGGACAAGTACTTAAAAGTCTTTTTACCTTTTTTTATAATCTTCCTCATTGCAAGCTCTGTATTTCCTTTAAAACATTCATAGTTTACGGGAACAGAAACTTTACAGTCCATTTGAGGCACAATGTATAGACAGGAAGATGTACAGAGAAGACAATAAATGACAGTCTCATGGACTGTAGTCATCTTATTGTAGTCATCAATATATGAACCATAAGCTAAGGTTTGGGTTTTTTTTTTTACAAGAGTATTAAAACAATGCCATCTAATATTGATTGAAATCTAGGTTAATGGAAACTTTACCGTTTTTGCCTACAAAAGAGAAATACGGTGATTTTATTATGCTTTCATACTTTTGGAAAGTAACATGGAGGAACATAATTAATTTGTAGTGAAGATTTTGCATTTTTCTTTGGTGAATGAATTATTAATCTGACAGACACATGGGAGTCTTTTTCAAAGTTAAAGATACATTTGTGTAAACTCAGGGACTGAATGTGTAGAAATGCTCTATACAGTTCCCTACAAAATGGGTTTATACTAGGGCTTAGCAATTCCACATGAGCAAAGAATTCTGAAATCACTAAGAATAGTTACACATTTCTTCAACAGAAATACTTGTCAACTTATTAAATATGTGTTACTTCTATCAGCCTTGCAGTAGTATAAAGAACTCTTCAATTTTCACTGTTCTTCCTGTTATAGTCACCACCCTGCTAGAAAAATATCCATCTTAGTCTGTTTCCACCTTGATTCTCTTGCCCTGAATGTGCAGATGGCCAGAATAACTTTTCAAATAAAAAGGCCAGGTGCTGACTGCTCGAGCACTGGAAACAGAGTTGAGCCTGAGCTGGCTGCTCTGTCTTGCTTTGCTAAGGGTGACAATGATTAAGACTTTAGTTGACCTTCATCAGTGCTCTTCATTGGGATGCACTTCTGAAGGGCATTGCCAGCAAGTCTCAGAATGTGCCCACAGGCAAGGTCAGCTCCCCAGTGCAACAACTGCATGTGAGCTATGTTAGGAAAACTATTATTATAGAATGTAGGAGAGCTAACCCACTCAGAACTGTTGTATTTGAAAATGTAAGCTTTTTACTCAAAAAATAAAATATCCAAACTAGTTTGGTTAACAGATCCCCTTTTATGTAACATGCAAACTCATATATACTTTAGGGATGATTGTTTTAACATTTTTCTTTTAAGCAATCACTTTAAAAAATGTATATGTACATATACATCCATAGAGCAAAACAATGTCTATGGTCTGCATTAAAACTGACATTAATGTGCTAGCAACAACAGTTTTGCCACTGACACCTTTTTGATAGTTTTAATCTCTCATTCAAATAGAAAACCAGGCGTAAAAACATTATATTCCAGAAATATTATTCCATTACCTTACAGGGGAATAAATCCTGAATGATAAGGGAAAAACTGGGGTAATTTCTCAGGGTACATATTTGAGTTAGCCCTTGCCTCCTCAAATATTGAATGGCATAGATTTATGAAAGTGGGCAGAAGCTTATAATTATTCTGTATGAAGTTTTCTCATTACTACCCTCAGTTTTCATAAATGGCTTTCAATATTTCTTGGGTCTACACTGTCATCAAATAATCCAATTCACTGACAAGTCACTCCTAACATTCTGACAGAGTGAGAAATAGGGACAAATATACATGGACAGCACACATTAGTTATTATTTTTTTAATATTCTTTCATACTGTTTAAAAAACTTTGGCTAAGGAGCGCCTTTTAGTTTTACAATTCAAAAAACCTTCTCCAGTATTTCCACCTGAACCAGATAAAAAATAAAGGTCAGTATTTTTAATTTTTATTTTCACTTTGTATTTGAAAATACTACATTAAAAGAGATGCAATCTAGTTGAATCTCCTGTCCATGGCATTAGAGAAGATTATGCTTGTTTAAAACAAATTAAAAAGTGTTCTGGGTTAAGGCAAATTGAGGCAGTGGTTACAGAGAAGAAATGGAGTAATGGAATCAGCTTCCAGACCTGTCAGTTTTCCCTGAATTTTCCCAATTCACTTGCTTTGTCTGTGTCTGCCATTTAGTAGATAGGCTGTTCTAGAGAGTATCCATCTCATGCTGTATGTCTGCATATGTGTGTATTTTCTCATTACTGCAACAGATTTGTTGTCTAACTTGGAATCTCTTGGCACCACTAAGACAAAAATAATAACGTAGACAAACAAACAAACAGTAAAAATCTGGAAAGAAGGATTTATTAAATAAGGAATACAAGATCCAGGGAAATGCACTGTTAAAATTGTTAAGCCATCAGATGTACTAATCTCCTTAATTCTCTACATATATCAGCTATCCTGCAAACTATTTACATTGTACCAGGTAGTTTTTGCTTCTGTTGTGGCATTTTTTTAGAGAAATGATATGATTGACTGTTTAAAATAAATATTATTTAAAAAAAAATAGCATCTTGAGACTTGTTAAAGTACTGAATATCTATTTCAAAGTCTTTTGTTCTTTGACCTTATGTTAACTGAGTATATCCTAAAGATATGTAGATATTTTACAGCCTATTATTACACATTGTTCTGAATATTTTCAGTCAGTCTTTCTCTTAGATTTTAAGCTACTTTTCCTTTTATTGTGGCCTATATAATTTTATAGTATGTTGAAACAATGTCATAAAACTTGATATATGCAATGTATTCATAAGCTAACTCAAGAATTTACAGCAAGAGAAACATTTTTACAAATTATACTGAAAAAAACCCACTACTGTGTGATATGCTTTGGTTTGTCATTGTCACAGCTCTATTTTAATAGCTGCTGGTGAGGGAGAGCCTGACATCTAGAATTAACATAAACAAAAAGGCTACTGGCCATTTGACTAACAATGTTCTGTATATCTCATGCAGCCACATAATTTTCAATGCAGAGAAGCTCCCACTTTAAAGAAAATAAAAGTTAGATATTTGATCATTGTAAAAATGAAAAGCAGAACAATTATATTTGCCATTCAGTTTCACACAGATATATGGCAGATTTAGTAGGAGAACAATAGCAAAAATATCTCTGAAACCTAATGATTGCTAAATATCTTTTGACTTGCTGAAATGTTTTCTTTTTTTATAGCCTATTTAGGTATTTATACAGGGTCTGATTACAATAAACTACAATTTGCCATTTTAAGTAAAAAAAAATAATCAGTGCTAGAAAGTGCCTCAAACAGCAATAAGAAGTAGCAGCAAGTACATTTTAAGACTGCTGAAGAAATTTGGCTGATTAATGATGATTGTAATCTTAATGGTGAGATTTTCAAAATGTCAAATCAATTTACATGATCAGTTTACAGATGCAAACTCCATTCATGGGGAGAGATAAGACCATACAACAGTATAAGCCTGGGATCATCTGGCTGGAAAGCAGTCTTGCAGAAAATGACCTGGGGGTCCTGTTGGACACTAAGTTGAACATGAGCCATCATTGTGCCCTTGGTGCAGGGAAGGCAGCGTTATCCTGGCTGCATTAAGCAAAACTTTGCCAGCTGAGGGAGGTGATCCTTTTCCCTTTCCTCAGCACTAGAGAGTCCAGGGAAGAGCCATGAAGAGGACTGTGGGACTGGAGATTTCTCCCATGAGGAAAGACTGAGAGGTGAGACTGTTCAGGCTGGAGAAGAGAAGGCTTGGGACAAGTAACTCATCCATTTATATAAATGCCTAAAGGGAGAATGTAAAGGAGTCTTTTTCCATTGCTGCCCAGTGACAGGACAAGAGGTAACGGCACAAACTGATACATGGGACGCTCTTCCTGAATATCAGGAAACACTTTTACTGTGAGGGTGACTGAGCATTGACAGAGGTTACCAATTTTAGGTGGCCCCAGTTGAGCAGGGGTGTTGGATCAGATGGCTTGAGGATGTCCCTTCAAATGTCAGCTATTCTGTGAGCTGAATGTTTAGGAATTTTGTTCAAAATGCTGAACAGGTACCTGCTTTCTGAATCGATGTAAGCGCTTTTGAAAATCTTGCTTACCCTGTCTGAGGGAGGATGGTTTGACTTCTGGAAGCATGTTCCTAAGGCAGTATGAAGTAGTATTTTCCTGCCTCATGTTGTTGTCTCTGGTGTAGAGGCAGGTACTGTCTGACAGTTTTCTCCTGGAGCAAGAACCAACAGTTTTGAGTGAAATGTCTGAGTGGTCAGCAGGGAGGAAAGTAGCGAGTGTGCTGTAAGGCTGCTGACCTAACCCAATGAATAGAGAGCATTACACACAGATTGCTTAAATACCTCCCCAGGCTGGAAATTTGAGGCTGGTAAGAGAACTATAACTTCCCACCAAATGTACTTTACTTGTTATGTCATATGCTCAGGGAAGTCTGCACGACATCATTGCTCTGTCTCTACTTGTCAGTCACAGGGACAGAGCTGTGCTCAGATGGGGTATGTAGTTCCAAACTTTTTCTATTCACCTTAGAAATGCCTTCAAAGAGTCTGCAAAAGGTCACATTGCTGTTTTTCTCTCCACTAACAGGAGGAGAAACCATCAGCTCCTGCTCCTCCTTTGCACCTTCCCGCTCAGCTTCCTGGGCAGAGCGGGTCACTGCCAGCCACAGCGCACTGCCGCCTCGCTACCGGAAGCCTGGCAGGTCACGTGCCTCCTCTCTGTGGCCTGAGCAGAAGCTGCCAGCCTTAACTTTCTTATTTTTTTTTAATTGTGCATGTAGTAAGAAAAAGTCTCCAGGATAGACACATCCAGATATGGCTGCTGTAGGTGGCTTTGCAGCATTATGTTCTGTCAAAAGAGCAGTATGCATGTTTCCTCAGAGTTTCCAGCTGGGACTGGAACTGCAGGGAAGCCTTACATGACTAGTGATGTTTGGTCAGCTAGAATGGATCATGTTGTGCTTGGGAGACCTGTGCACCAAAGACAGGTGATAGGATTTTTCCCCAGAAGCTCAGCCCTGGGACACTGAAATGCATGCAGATTGGCAGGAGACAGTTCAGCAAGAAGGGAACAGGACAGCTGGGCTGCCTGACAGTGCAGGGAAATACTCACAGACCTGACTACTTGCAAGCTATCTGATGGCACAACAGCCACCTAATGCGAAAGGATCCTCTGTTGCAGCAACCTCACATGTAATTATAGATTCTACACTAATTAAATGATCATGAGCAGAACACTGGTGCAAAAAATAAGGTAATGTCAGGAACGAAGTAAAAAAGTCTAGTGTGAAGCAGTAAGACATGTTTGCTGCAAACATACCTAATTTTTAAGGATATTACAGTATACTACAGAACCTTAAGATTAATTTGGTAATAGAGAAATGACTGTTAATCACTAGTAAGTGCCACAATGGGCAAGCAGGTACTGCACAAAGGCAGCATTACTGACATAATATGCATTATCTGATTGATTTTAAAAACATTTGATTTCTCAAATGTATCACTGAACCGTTCTAGAGTACTGAATAACAAGTATTTACTAATGGTTTCCTAATTAGATTCTAACTAAGTAGGTTTACTTGTAATTATAAAAAAAGACTGTCAGGGCAACATGACACAAAGATTTCAGGGGACTGTCAATTATTGCTATTATTTTATAAAGAGAAGGTACATACTAGGTAGTTCATGTTGTGCTCCATTTACAGATTGGAATACTTTATTGAGGTAAAAAGACAGCTAGATAACAGTTGGAAACTAAAATTACTCTTAGCTTGTTTTTACAAAAGAAATAATTGAAAGATGTGCTTGATAATATGATCACAAATGAACACTTCATATGAATTGAAAAATAGCTGTACAAGAGTATCATAAAACAAATTTCCAAGCTTTCATAAAAACAGTTTTACCAAGACAGAAAATTCCTGTTTTATATTCCTTTCTTTTTCTATGAATTTTGTCACGTTATTCTTATTATGTGTTCTGGGAATAAACCATAAATCCATAAAATAAATGAACTTTACAAATGTGTAATGTGAAGTAATAATATATGACACATTTTAAAAATCACATTCTATACTTAACTGCTACTTTCTAGAAGGATTTATCTGTAAAACACCTGAAATATAGCTCTTTTATGTTTATGACATGAATTAATGAAAAATTACTTTGAATCAAACATGCACATATTATGAACTTGAACATTAAAGAGATAAAATCATAGCAATACAACACCAATAATTCAAATATGAGTCACTGATTTACAGATCACAACACTAAACAATCCATTTAAATATTAATTTTACGGGGAGTTTTTGCTCTGTGACAATAAGGCCATGTATGTTTTGTAGCAAAACCACAGTAACTACTAAAGGACTTCCTTAACAATTATTACTTACCAAATTATTTTGCAGGTGAAATATTTTAATTTCCATGGCAAAGGGACCATGACTGAGTAGTTATCTTTTCTGAGATGGTGTAAACCTCTGTTTCTAGTGTCACTGAATGTAGTGGGGGAAAAAAGCTTATGCCATATACATAATGTTTACTAGTATTTTTAATACAGAAAAGAGAGAGACTGTACCTTGGGGCTGCAACTACTGAAAAATTTGGAATGTTTTGTTACTAAGAGTGTCTATAATTTAAAAAATTAATTATTAATATCATGTAGCATACTTTTAAAATAATTTGTTCACAAGCAGTATCTGATTAAGCTGTAAGTAACAGCTCCCTCTGTTTACCTGCTGGAGGAAATATCTGCCCAACCCCCCAAAAAGCCCAAACAAAAACCCAAACCATCCAACGAACCAAAAAAACCCAAACAAACCAGAAACAAAAAAAAGAACAACCCAAACCAGTATATGTCTAATTTTGGATTTGCTACTTCATGTAGAACATGCATGTTAATAAATACACAATATTATTTTGCCTAGATAAGGATATATATTTTTTCAATAGATTTAAATGTTTTAGAACAATTTTAGAAAATTTTATCCTGTCATCTAAAAAATACAATACAGTATGCCTAGCAGTTTTTGGTGGTTAGAAGAGTAACTCCAGTTTTAACTAAAAGTAACAGCAAATAGAATTAATGATGCAGCCAAAGCTACTAAGATGGAACAAAGCATTGCATATAAAATATGTACATGTGATGTTCCCTTTGAGATAATCAATTTGCAGAAGACATTTTGAAGGAATGTAGATGTGTTGTTATAGTCTATGTTCTGCATTTATCTATATCACACCTATCTTTTTTACTTCAACCATTACCCACCTAGTTAGACAAAATGTTCTGGACTCTAATTTGCCGATAAAAGAAGACATGCAATCAAATCTGTACTACACCAAAAACTCCAAGGTCTGTTTTTCTCCTCTTTATTCATGTATCACTTTTTCTGTACAAGAACAGGAAAATGCTACTATTTCTGACTGAAAGGAAAAGGACCATCTCCTGAAGTAAATGTATTAATATAAATACAGGTAATTAATGTTACTTACCATAACATTATTTGCTAAACGAAAGATAGAATCTTATTTCTGTTATGGTGCTGTCCATTTATATTATGGCTTCCATCTTCAAAGATCTTCACAAATATTAATAAGGCAAGCCAGTAAAAAACAGTATTTTCTCTCTATTGTAAAAATGGAGCATAAAGGATAAGGGGTCTTTTTAAACCCACACACTTAAGGATGGGATAGATATTCTTGGGAACCTCAGGGTTCAATTCACACACTTTTGTTATTGGACAAGTGTAATCAAAGTCAGTTAATTATTTAAATAATTTACAAACATGTGCCCATCAATGAATTTATATTATGCACTGAGGAATTTTTTTACAACCTTTACTTTTGTAATTCAGAAGATTTTTTGATGTCTGCTTTCAGTTAAATTAGTGCTGGCCTTATAAATTGTTTGCAAGGCACTTCTGCATTTTGAAACAAAAAAATCATCATTCAGAGACTCCAAAAAAGATTGCATTGTATTTGAAACAATAATTTCTTGCATATATAAGCTAGAAGACACAAAGAGTATGTTGTATTAAAATGTAAAACATACAAAGGTTTCCAAGACCTATCTGGTATATGTTGGTTTACTGAATAATATGAGTCTTATTTTAATAGTTCTTTTTATGGTGTTATCACTAGGTTTTTGATGTCAAATGCATATTTGTGAAATCTGTTGTAACTCCTTTTTAATTTTCTTGGACTTCAGAATGATTTTGAGTAGCTATTTCTCTTCTGCAGGCTTACATGTCTCTCGTTGATGCCCACTGCCTCACCTAATTTGAAGGTATGAGTCCTGATGCTTCCTAGAAGCCAGGTGACTGAATCAGAGTACACTTCAACTGGTAAAGGACATATTAGCTGGTTAGAATTTGATTAATTGATTCGTGGTTTTCCAAGACAGGTATTAGACTGTAGCTAAAATATGCTGTTCAATGTAGTAATTGTGTGTGTGTATATCTGTATGTGTATGAAACAGCGCTTCATTTTGTTATCAGTCAAATAATTTCTCAAGTCCTGGATGTAACTAGGGGGTGGAGGGGTGGGAGGGTGTGGGGTAGGGAGAAAGAAAAAATAAAGAAAGAGGAAAAAAAAAGAGGAACCTACTACAGCACTGTTTCTTTGTGAGAGATGCTATAATCTTTCTCTTCCCATCAGCTGTCCGTTTGTTTGCCTGTTATTGTTTTGGTAGAAACTTGAAGCTCTAATTATTTTTATTTTTTTTTCTTAAAAAGAATTCTGTGAAATCTTAAATATTTTGTGAAATGGGTTGGATATTTTCCCAACATAAGGGAGGGTAGTATTTCTGAACTCTGGACTGTTTTTCAGTATTTGACATAATACAAAGAAAATGGTAAAGTCTAAAACATCTGACCTTTGACTACATAGCTCGTTTACATTTATGTTTGTATGTATGTATGCATTTGCTCACACGCTTATGGAGAATTTTACTGTGGATTTACCATGCTATATAATAAGGACTTAGGCATGATCTATTCAGTGTTATTTACATAAAATGTTAGCAACACCAGAATTTCATCATAGATGGAAGTTAGAAATTCATGTGAAATTAAATGAGATTTTATGTCAGTTTTTGAAGCAAAGGCATCAGTCTTTGTGCAATGCAGTTGTGATGTTTGATACCTTTCTGTACAATAGTAAGATCAAAGATAAAAGATTTGGACAACATATCCAGAGGATAGTGCCAGTTCTTGTCAAAAATTACTTTTCAAACTGATCTTCAAGAATGAGGATAAACATGGCTTTTTAGCAAAGCACAGTCTATCAGCACTTCTAGCTTTTTGTTTCTGTTTCTTGTATTAGAAGCTTTAAGCACTTTCTGTACACCCCATTAAGCCCTTCCTTCCCACCACCACCAAAAAGGCCCAAGACAATGTTCTGGGGAAAAAAAAAAAAAAAAAAAAAAGTTAATTTCTTTGTTTCTTTTCCTTATTCCTTTAAGCATGTTCTTGTGAGTACTTTTAAAAACCAAGGAAATTACTCCAGTATCTTCATACCTGTACCTTTTTATTTAGCTCTGATTTCTGTAGGACTTTTCAGTTTTATTCCCTCTTGATAATGCACAATCTCATTAAATGATCAGACAGACTATGGATTTGTTATACTTTTGGCTGCAGAATTAGGAGCTCAGTGTGATGATCAGACAGACTATGGATTTGTTATACTTTTGGCTGCAGAATTAGGAGCTCAGTGTGATAAAATTATGTAGCATTTCTGCATGCTTACACAAGAGAATGTGCATTGCACCCCAGAGACTAGGGCATGTGCTTTTTCAGCATAAAGTTTTCAGCATTAAGATTTCTGATTTACCAAATATTTTTCTGTTACAAAGAACATTCTTCCCCTGTGACATCACATGGCTCCTACAGCTATAACTCTGCATTGACTGTAGACTGTTACAATTACTTCTCAAGGTAACTAATTTTATTTCAAAACAATATTTTCCTATCAATCCTCTACTGACCTGCAATAGCTGCATCTTCAGATTTTATCTCATACTGGTCCTGCAGGCTACCTAGCATTTAAATTTAAATTTATGTACTTTTATCTACACAGCTGATTCCTCCTAAATCCTGTCTGTTTTGTCATTCACGTTTTGTCCTTATATGTCACTGCCATGAATAATGGTGCTATAATTTTATTTTGACTGTTAGTACCTTTCATGTTAAGTTGTGCATTTAGCTTATGACATATTCTTCACCTACACAACTTTCCAAAACCTAACTAAATAATATTTATGTGCTAAATGTTGAGTACATAAATAATTATGAGCCCTTTGTAATGAGCACCCACATGGAGTTTTAAAAATGTACCAGCATACATGCTGTTATTTATTTTTTAATGTACTTAAGAAAAAAAAAAAAAATATTTGCCATGGAAAATGTGTCAACAAGTAGTAAATTTGCTACATTAGCATTCAGTAATATCTATAAATAACCACACTCACCAATATATTATGTGCACTTCTACATATTTTTACTGTTAAAAAAAATCAGTATATTGTTGTTAGTTTTAAACTTTTTAATACAAATTTTTTTAAAAAATATTTTCCTCACTTTATTTTAAAAAGTGTTTATTAACAGAGAGGTGAAAGGTCACACATTGAAATAGAGAATAAAAAAGGGACAGCACAATGTTAGATGATGTCTCAGTGCACTTCAGTGCCATTTTTTGTACTCATAGAAATGCAGCAAGTAATGGAAAATGCTGCTTCACTGACTATGAACCTGTATATTTCAGATTGAGGTGACAAATATATGATCACTCTTCCTATGGATAAAAATAAGCATTTGTTTTCTTCAGAAAAACGTGATTATTGTATGCTACAAATCTGCAGATAGGTGTGCATTCAACAAAATCCATTTCTCTTTTTGCACTTCACATAATAAGATACTTTTAAAAGGTCTTTGAATGAAATAATATGCCATTCACACCCTCCCCCTCTTTTAATCAATTAATCCATGAAATAGGGGGTTTAGTCAGCTTTTCCCTTCCTGTTGCTTTTAAAAATTCTCATAGGGAAATAACATAATTATTCATGAAAGAAAATAAAGTAAGCGAAGAAACCTTTCTCTTCATCAAGACACACAACAAAAATTAACAAGGAAATAGAAGTAAAAGCAAATGATTGAAAAGTTAGGTTTGCATACTTCCAACTTGTCCTGGTGTGGATATCCTCTGGGTTCGGTTAGGTTAGTATATGGTTAACTCTCATGTGAATAGTCTGTCTTGTTCAATCAACATGTCCATTTTGGTGATCTAATGTATTCTAATCAACAGTGTCATGTAAGTTTTGTCCCACATGGTTCCTACATCCCATACTGATAAAAAGGGAGTCACCTAGGACCCATCACTGCTGACCAATTTGCTGATATGACGCAGAAAGATGGACACTGACATATCTGTCATGAGAAGGGAAAACCTGTAGAGGCACAGAAGATTAAAATTACAGAAAAGTCCATGGAAGGACTCCACCTGAATTCAGTATCGTTTAGGTCAGATCCTTGAAAAGGAAGAGTCATAATTTTCACTTCAAAATAACTAGCTAGACTGAGAAGTTCTAAAGTAGCAAACAACAATTCAAGGTCTTCTTCTCATGACCCATGTGAGGTTTTCATCTCTTTCACTCATCCACCAAACAGGGTATTCTCATACATACCACTTCATGGGAACAGTCCAGTATCATCCCCTCACCTTCTTCTGTCCTTTCTGTAAGTGACCTAGTGCCACGGACCAAACTGTAACAGCAAATATGCCAACATATACGGGACATGGATACCTAGTTCTTGATCCTGCATCCTCAGACTGCTTCATCTACCAGAGATGCATGCAGAATAACAATGAGAATAACAAGAAAGCAATGCATCTTAATCTGAACAATTCTGATGGCAGAGCCTCCAAGTACCAATAAAAGGAAATAATTTGTTCCTAAAAATTAAGTAAAGCTATATAGGAGAAAGCAGAAAAGGAACTGTAGAATTCTAAAAATAGACTGATGGAAAAAAATAAGCTTTAGAAGACAGTAACAGCTAGACATGTATATTTACAACTACTGTTTATGTAAAGAAATTTACATATCAAACATGTTGGCACACCATGTCAGGTTTTTATGTCTTTACATGTTGTTGAGCATTCATGATAAACATTTTCTAAACCTCACAGTCTAAGGTCTAGCTTTCTTTTTCCTTACTGAAAGAGGAGAAAAGCAATGACTATTATCATTGCTTTCAGTGGGAGCAGATATAAATAAATTCTGAAAGTTGTTTAAATTTTTGAAGTCAAGTCTACAAGGGCACAGAATTCCTGATTCTTTTCTCTGATCCAAGCTCTAGGCACACAGCCTTCTGTCTGGGGAAAAACAAAAAAACCTTTGTGTGGGAGTCAGGTACTTAAATATTGACATTTAGTGCCATTTTCAATTCCGTAGGGTATTCCACCAAATTCCCATATGTCTCTTCCAAAAGATACACACCTTCTGTAGAACTGTGATATTCCCACCAGGCCACATGGGTATTTCAGACACCCTATGGTGTCTAATGTGACCTTATAATCTTCTGTTTAGACAACTTAAACCTACACTTCATATCTGATAATCTGTACAGCATCATAGCCAGCTCTTATTTACTCTCTTAAGATAGTAAGCAACTCTTTAATTTTGAGTGGTATAATCAGACCTTATCTCACAGTGGTATAGTGGGTACTATTAAGGGTGAAGAACAAAAGTATTCAAGTAGCTGCTACTGTACTGGACTCTAAATGCCCTACTTTTACTGTCATAAGAATCACAAATAATTTCTATAATTTAGAACAACTTAATCTTGAGGGCTGGAATGGATCATAGATACAATGTTTTCAGAGAATATGTCTCAGATAGTGCACAGAGCATTACTTCTTGACTGAAGAAGCATTACTAATTTCCAGGCACAATAATCTTGATCATATTTTGGTGTTTTCATTCATGATAATTTAACTACTGTTAATATATATTTCTTGATATTTCCAAGCAGACGTCTTGCCTTTTGTGATCTCAATTTTATTTAAAATGCCTAGAACGTGTATATGTCTCTTGGTGCCATTACTTGACCATAAGTGAAAACCTATTGCAAAGGAGATTTTGCAGCATTTCAACACATTGTACACCCTTCAGTTTTAAGTCCTGCTAGGCTTGCCAAAAGAAGGCATACTAATGACATCAGTTACACCTCAGGGGAACAAAGTTTGTTTTGGACACCAGACTCCATGGCTCACAAGCAGATGCTGACACCAGCCAACAGCTGTTCAAAAGGCATTTTCAGTTTAAGGAAGTAAGAGGGATCACTATAATGCAACACAGCAGAATTTCATTAGTAACACAAAGTATTAGAATTCACCTTTCACCTTGAACAAAATTCCAGAATCAAATTTTAAAGGAAAGCGTTAGAATAAGTTCATAACAATTTTCCCATTCAAAAATCATAATTAGTGTGTACATTAAACTTCAGTCATAGGTCACATCAGAACAGTCGGAAACTACCAACAATGAAATTGGTTACAATATCTAATTCACTGTTACATAAAATGTATTTACGGTATAATAGCTAAGGAATGCATGTAATTTAAAGAATCCCCCTACAGCAATCAATGAGACTGAACATATGCAGTATAGTAAGTCTCAAATTCATTGCAGTTACTGTAGAGTGCAAGAGCTTTTTCTGTCCATTGGGAGCCCCTGGCTTAGCAAGAAAGCCAGACTGTCACATTATTATATTAAATTAAATCATGAATGTCAATCAGAAGAAGTATTCCTTTTGATTTTCATTGGCTGTGTTTTGCATGCTGAGCTCACTTTTCAGTGCAGATTCAGCACTGTCTTCATTTTCGGATCCTTTTGCCTCATTTTTTGAGTATATGCCTTTTTTTTTATAAATGCGTACGGCTATAACAGTGATGCAAAGTAGGATGAATATCACAACTGCTATCACACCTAGGAGAAGACAAGAGAAAAAAGTCAAGAGAAAGGATAGACAAATAATAACTCACGGGCCAGAACACAGCACAAAGAAATGACTGTATCACACAATGGAGGGGGTTACAGTGAAGCTCAAGAAATAAGAAGCCATAATTGTTTTCAAACCAGAAACAGCACTGTAGTATAAAATTCATGGTGATCTGAAATCTTGCACAATACTACTAAACAAAAAAATAATAATCCACACAATACTATAATTTTTGAAACTTTTGAATAGAAGACTACTAGGGACCTTTGGGCACTGCAGATAAGAGGGTGTCTTTTCCTACTTCACTGTCAGCTTATACCTCTCTACCAGGCTGGAAACTCAAGCCACTGCAGATCTGAGGAGGTGTTTTTCACAGTCTTTCCTGCCAGACAATGGGATGGCACAAAGGGGACTACTATGACTTTCTCTTTTCCCCCAAATCCTGAGTATTGGACAAAGTACTCCCTTTTCCCTCAGTCAGTCTTGTTGCTCAGAACCCTTTCTCATGCCACATGTTATCAGAAGGAAGGGGACATGTGTCTTGTCATCAGCTTTCACCTGCCAATCAGCCTCCTATCACTGCTCCAGGTTGGGGGAAGGAATCTGGAGAGCAGAGACAGAGCAGAAGAGGGTGAAGGCAAAGGTACCAATCTGGAATTCTGAATAAGGTCCTCTATCAGCTCTGACTGTGTACACTAAAAGGTCCAATCTTTAGACCCTTTGCAGTAAAAATTGTTGCACAGAATTAGTCCCATCCATATCCAATACTCCACACAAATTAGTTCAGCCTGCAGGTGACTGGTTGTGGCTAAATTACACAGTTAATGAGGAGAATATGTAAAAGATAATGTAGAACAGTTCAGCCTAGGGACTACAGTGGAAATTGTCCAATTTATAGCCACCTATTGTCAGGTCAAATGGGACAGAAATTCCCATGTTTATTCTGCCTCATGGAAGAAAATCCTGACTCTGACTGCCTTTGGCACATCTTAATGGGATTAAGAGTATTTAACAATCTACATTAGCTAGGGCTCACATTTCTGTAACTGCATCACTGTAATGAATAGACACTGGTTAAAACACTAAAATCAAGGCTCACTTCATGTCCAGGGTGAAATAACAAAGATTTGACTCCCCTTCCCTTCCCTTCAGGTTTGTGGCACTTGTTCTGACATCTTCGGTGTGGTTTTCTTTTGCATGGCTATGTGACCCTGGTTTCATAAGTAAACAAGGTCCCTGGCTATACAGATGACAGTGAGCGAGCTTCCTTTTCTAACAGCTTTAACAGCCCCATCTGGTAGGGTAAAATCATCATCAGTATGGCTATCTGCATTATGGTGTTCTAGCTGATCAGTTAGAAAGCAAAGGGGCAGGGGCATAAGCTTTATATAGGACACTGATCAGCTACAATATGTGCCACATACCTAACACATAGGAGACTAAATGGAATAGGCACTTAGTTTTAAAGGAGACTATTTAGGATTTATTGAACTATTACCAGGACAGGCTGCTCCTAGGGCAGCAGATTAGGAACAGTAAGGAAAGAGATAGTTTCCACCCACAGAGATAAGCATGATCTTACAGACTTCCAGTCTCTTCCTCAATCATCCTCTCACGATGGTCTCAGGCTCTCAAGTTAATGAGTCAGAAGTTGGGCAGGAGAGGAATTTGAAGGGAAATGGAACAGAAGGGAAGCAGAAAGTGCTTGTCAGAAAGGCAGAAAGCAAGACTAGGCTGCAGGGAGGAAAAAAACCTCACTAAACAGTCCGGGAAACAGTTGTAATGGAGTGGCTTAGCCGTACTAGATGAAGGAGCAATCTGCTGCATAACTTAGCCATTAGTGCAAGAAAAATGAAAATACATAGCCCCTTAGTGCTATCAAGCACTTTTTTTTTTTTTTTTTTTTTTTTTAGTTAAGGTGAGCAGCCATCCTTCACGTAGGAATATAAACGTTTTAAATATTCCTAGAGTGTGGTATCTTCTTCTCTGGAAAAAGCTCTATAATCTGAGTGAATTTTATTCTTATTTGGATTAAATAGAACAGTCCTTCATTTGTTTCACAGGAACTATACTTGCCTCCTGTAAATGCATATCTATAAACTTGCTTTGTCTCAGGTAGCTGAATTGGTACAATTCTCAGTGATAGTCACCTAAGGGTATCTACATCAAACTTCCACTGTGTTGTACAACTTGCTTTGACTTCTAAACAACCATAGTTAAGCAGTAGAAAAAATGTGACTGCATATTCCCAAATGTGTTTAATAATAAAATTGTGAGGTTATTATTATGATACTCATCTTTTGAAACAACAAAGTAATTTCTTTCAAAGTTAGACATATATAAGAACTCTGAAAACTTGTTTTTTAAATTCTGCTCTCACTGAACTCAGTGGTAAAATTCCCAAAGATTGTGTATATGAAAATATACAGACATAAGTATAATTTCACAAGCAAGGAAGCTTCTAGGTTTTATCACCTCTTATTTTAGTATCTTTAGCACTGCCATGCTAAGGACCACTGACCATGCAGTGTGCTGTTGGCAGACGCTGACTGTAGCAGGTACCATTATTTAAATGGCAGACACACAGCTGACTGCAGGTTCTTAACTCCACCTTCTGTAGACCTACATTCTTTTATCCTCAGTGAGAAGCCTTGGCAGCTTTATTCTGCTAAATCCCACTATGTCATTTGTCTGCTGAGGCTTTTAAAACCCTTAGAAAGGAAACCTATTCAGAATTTAAATGATGGATGGGATGACCTTTCCCTCCTCCTGCCCTCTTTCTGTTGAAGTAACTAATGGAAATTGAAACAGTGAATTCACTGCAAAAATATCATCTTCGTGAGTGAAAACAAGTTTCAGTGAAAACAAGTTTCCTTCCCTCACTTCCTCCTAAGAGAAGAAATTCCACCAGAAATTTTCACAGGGGAAGACTGTCAGAAGAGACAATACTGTTCCTTGAAAGAAAAATACTGAACTGACATAGCCATACACTTGCTCCAATACCAGCAACAGAATTTAAATTCTCCTGAAGGTCCCCAGTCCAAGACTCCCCCTATTAAGGCTCACTTATGTACTTTCCATTCCTGCTAAAGAGACAGAACTGTTAGCTTTCCCTACTACAGCAGAGATGGATCTCAGCTTAAGGACAGTCAGTCACAGAGGCACAGCAATGGAACCTGCATACCCTAATTATCAGTCCTGTACTTTAAGTGCAAGTTGTCTGTCTTAAGCTTTATACCATATTTGTTCTCATAGGCATAGAAGGTAGAAGGATTGTCAACATATGGACTTCAGAATCAACTGAACCATACATGGTATTTCTTATATTCCTTTGTTAAAAATAAGTGTATCAAAAAAAGTTTGTGGATGATTATTTGTAGTTCTATTTGAACTGATAAAAATGTCCAAAAGAAATAGTAAGAAAATGGAGGAAAAATGGTATTTCAAACCAAAAGAAATTATTTTTTTTTACTCTTTTTATTTTAACATGCATTTTATTTTTGAACTGTTATTCAATACAAGTTGTAGCCCACCTAAGAGTACGTTGCTTTTCAAATGTAGGAACAGAATGAACCTTGCTCAGTCTGTCAAAGGATTGATTCAAGCAGTGCTAGACCTAATTTTCTCAAAAAAAAAAAAAAAAGTGTTGTTTAGATCTAATAGAGAATATTTTGAACTTGACTGTGTAGCAAGATATAATTTTTTGACATAGTCAAGAAGCAAAGATTGCTCTTTCTTAAACATGCTGTTTGCCACAACGTATCGAAGTACATTTTAAATTCATAGACACTAGCATTAGACAGGTTGGAAACTTGTTCTTAATATGTTGTGTTTCTGCAGAATGTTACAGTGTATAGAAGCACTGATGGCATAAATTTACGTATTAAAGCGATATAAGAACTACTGATTGCATTTTAAAAAAAAGTTTGATTTTTGCCTATCACTTGTAATAAAATGAAACCCTTTTACTAGTTTTTTTTAAACACACAAAACTAAACTGACTTCACTGAAACACTGACCCACAGTTACTAAAAAAAAAAAAAAAAAGGTTCCTGTGAAGTTGTTAATAGTCTCTATTACCTCCAATAATTGCAGAATCACTTCGGATTGCATTAGCTAGTGGTTCTCCCTCATCTATTGGTCCAGAGTGATCTGTGGGGGAAAAGAAAGGAAACTGACAGACAAATAAAAGAAGGGTTTTCAACAAATTCTTACATGGTTACAGCTTATATCTAGTATGGTACAGTGACTATAGTGTGTGTCAGTAAGAATGCAAAAAAGTGGTGTAGATGATACTTCACAGAGATAAAGAGGAAAATGTAAACATTCAGAGGAAGGCTAGAGAAAAGGAAGTAAGTATATATAAAAGGAATTCTTTTTCAAACTACTTCTGAGATGTGAAACAAACAAACAAAAGAAAGACAGACAGTTATGACTCAGGTCACAAGCACTCTATTTAGATTTTGCTTTATAGATCAGAACATGTGATAACCATATGCTACCTGCAAATGAATGGGTGGTTTCACTTGATGTTGAGTCAGCTCCTGTTAAACTACCACAGTTGGATTCAGTGAAGCGTCCCTTTACAATGACAGGGGCTGAGCTGGTGTGGTGCAGTGCAGCCTTCAAAGGAGCAATGTGGTTGAACTGCACTGAAGAGAGACATCCAATAAACCCCTGAGAGTTTGCCTTCATAGTCTCCTCATCTACATCACTGTTTTCTGTTAATCAAAAGGAACAGAACACCATTAATCATAGTGCAAATATACAAAATAAAGTGACAGAAGAATAAATGAATAATTAACCTGTGTTCCTCTGAGTGTATTTGAGTTACAGCAACATATGTAGATCCACTGAATCCCTTTCTTGGCTGTCTTTAATGAAAAGACAGTCAAATACATTCACCCCCCTTTTCTTAAGCGTTGACAGCTCCTGTCTGCTGAGGCAAATGCTTTTAAGTTACTATAGCAAGTTCCAAAGCAAAAAAATTCAAATGTAACTAAAATATTTAAATTAAAATGCAACACTTCTTCATTCTGCAAAAAGATAAGGATGAAGCATACATTCATGAAAAATACATACTTTATTAGATTTCTTCTCATAAATATGCACATTATTGGATCATATTCTTTTCTCAAATACATATATCTACCCCATTCCATCACCATCAAATCTGTCAAAACAAGAACTTTCTGAAGGGCTCAGATCCTGGAAATCTAGCAAGACATTTTCTGTGAAATTCTAAAAAATAAATGTTGCTCCAATTTACTATATATTTTAAACATGATATCATTATCTTTCTCACTAAAGGAATAAGAACAACAATCAACTCTCCCAACCACTCTTATTCTCTTGACCTTTCTTTCTGAATGTATATACCCTGTCAGAGTCCTCTATTTATTAAGTAGGTAATGCTCACTAATGCACTACTTTGGAAATGGAAAACAGTTTATTTACTCTGACAGTTCTAATTTAAATTAAGCAAAAACTCTGGAAGTAATAATTATTCAAAGACAACACTTAAGGGAAGCAAATTTTTAAGTTTTTTGCAAATAAAATGGGAATTTAACCTTGTTCATTTCCATCCTAGAACCCATGAATGAGCTTGTGATCTTCACACTGGCTACCATAACAATTTTAAATACCAGTATACAACTGACTCCTTGATACAATTAGGTATAGTGAAAATCAGGCTAATGTGTTTTGGTACAATGTTGCAAAATAGCACAGCAGTATTTTCCCCAGCTACTCTTTGCTTATTGCAATGATGATGTGTTATTAGATAGATGGATGTCAGCCCAGAGTCTGCTCACCTACATTGATAGATCACATAAAATGTTCAATGTCTCTTTTCTCTCTGTAGCCTACACTGCTTCTGACATTGGCCTCACTGCACCAAAGGATCTGTTAGATCTCCATATCTTAAAAACAGAAGCTATCCTAAGGTGGCAAGAAAGAAATGTCCAAAACACCTTGTAATAAAAAGATGTACCTCTAACTAAGTAGGATTGAAAACCGCAAAAGTGAGGCATCTTCTATTATTTTCTAGTTTCTTATATAATTTCATAAATATTGTATGTGTATAATATGAAAGGAAATCCCATGTTTTAAATCCTTAGAGTTTACTTGACTCATTAATTAGAAAATACTGCTCGGATAAAGTAAAACTTTTAACTAGATCAAGCAATCTTTCTGGTAAAAGTGATAAGGCTTAGGAAAGACAAACCCTCCTCTGCTTTAGTGCTCATCAAAGTTGGGTGACTGAAAATGACACACACACATACAAGTTGTTTATTGGAGACTGCATTTTATAGTAAACTCCAGTCACACATCCTCAAACATCTTTATAGCATTCATTTGCTAAATGCACTCAATTTCTTTTCAGCAAAGGCAAAATTACTCTACCTACATTGCCTTCTTAAAAACAAACAAAACAAAAATCAGAAGCTCAGTAACCCATTTTCTTCTATTCTTCAACGACCTTTCCTTTGTAAAGCAACACCAAAAGTCAGCAGACATGTAGCCCTAACAACATTTTAAGATAAGAACTGTGCAGTCAAAGGACTAGATTTAACCTTTCTGCTTTTATGATATTGAAGATTTCAAAATTTTTCATGTACCTGTACAATCTTCTTTTGTCTCAGGATTAAACAAGTCCATATGTTGGGTGAACAATTGGCTGATGAGTTGGGCTCAAAAAGTTATAGTAAAAGGGGTGGGAGATCTGAGTTTTAGGGCCAGTACTCTTTATAATGTTTTTATAAATGATCTGAATGCAAAAGTCAAATGCACATTAAGTAAGTTTGCTGATGATACTAAATGAAGAAGAGCTGTGAACTCTCTCAGGGGTAGAGAGACCATACAGAGAAGTCTAAATAGATTAGAGAGCTGGGCAATCACTAACTGTATGAAATTTAACAAGAGCAAGTGCTGGACAGTCCACCTGGGACGGGGTAACCCTAGTTATGTATGTAAACTGGAGGACAAAGGGCTAGAAAGCAACCCTGCAGGAAAAAATCTGAAGGTCTGGGCTGATGACAAGTCAACAGTGTGCCCTGACAGACAAAAAAGACAACCGTGTCCTGGGGTGCAGCAAGAACAGCACAGATAGTTGGCTGACAGAAGTGGTTGTCCCACTTTATGTTGCACTGGTGTGGCCCCACCTCAAGTACTCCGTGCAGTTTTGAACACCTCAATATTAAAAACACATCAAACTATTAGACTATGTCCAGAGGAGGGCAATGAAGATGGTGAGAGGTCTCGAGGGCAAGACTTAGGGGGAGCAGCTGAGGTCATTTGGTTTGTTCAGCTTAAAGAAGGCTGAGAGGTAACTGCACTGCAGGCTACATACACCTTCCTCAAGAGGGGCAGCAGAGGAGACAGTGCTAATCTTTCTCCGGTGACCAGCAATTGGAAACAAGAAAATGGTTGGAAGCTGCAGCAGGGGAGGTTCACACTGGACACTAGGAAAAGGTTCTTCACTAAGAGGGTAGCTGGTCACTGGAACAGGCTTCTCAGGGAAGTGGTTAGCACCAAGCCTGTCAGAGTTCAAGGAGCATCTGAACAGAACTTCTAGTCATATGGTTCAGTGTTAGGTAGTTGGAGGAAGGTGGAGATGATGATCCTCATGGGTCCCTTCCAACTTGAGAAATTCTATGATTCTGTCTTCAGTAGAAAAAATTAATGCACATTTGATTTTCACAGTTAAATTGTCAACTGGATGTACTAACAATGTACTTGGGATGGACTGCCACAAAACCTGACATTTGTGCAAAACCCCATGTCGTTATGAAAATTCTATTACTTTATGTTATTATTAAAATTTTACTATTTTGCTATTTGCATTACAATTGCTTATTACAGTTAAATGTAATTATACAGCTATACATCCACTGATTTCAGCTGAATTTTATATGGTTAGTTGTTTAGGTGTTTTTCCCCTTGTGGTTAATGTGTGACCACATAAATGCTGCTACACTACTTTTTTGCTATTTTTAAATATGCAGAAAGACATTATTTTGCTGAAGTTTACTTATGATTACTTTTGATTCTGATTGAAGTGACCAGGAAGAGATAAATTACTGAAAAATAAGTCAATAAACAATTACTTTTGTGAATTTTGTGATTTTGAAACACTCCAAAATGGTTTAAGCCTCTTTTCCTTAATTTGTTATTTGTTTGAGCAGATTACTGCTGAAAAAAATGCCAGTAAAGATAGTAATTTGATTAACAGGAAGTAATAGATAGTACTGTCATTGAGACTTTTTGCTGCTTTTCAACAATACAAATCCAGCAATCTGGAATCATTAATGGATGTTATTTTTGGAACTGTCATTTGTCAGACCGATGAGATTAAGGAGAAAAGCCTTTAAAATAAAACATTAGAAAGCAAATATTTTGCCAACAGAATTATTTCATCAAACTAAAGTATATCCATTAAATCCCTGAATTTTGATTTTTTTCTAAAATACTGGTATTTTGTTCAAGTTTGAAAGACTGGAAACTTTATTTTCCCCCAAATAATTATCCTGAAAGGCTTCTGTCTGGAAAGTAAGCCTTGACAAGTTTGGTTGACTAAATTAAAAATCTGATGAAATAAAAAATAATAAAAGTTTCATATAACTTTTCTGGAGTACAATTATATGTAGTTTAAATTTTGGAGTTGCATAAAAATGAATATTTTACACCCACAGACTTATACTAAAGTATTTTCTAAACCAACTTTAAAAGATTTAATTTTACTATTTTATTACTGTATGAATTCCCAAATACATATAGTGGAAAAAAACTGCATAAAGAGAAATGGACATTTTTAAACCAGCTATTACTTTGCATGTGCTTCTCTGCAGCACTTTTTGGGGATTGGCCAGAAATTATTGTTTTAAAATGCTAACTTTCAGATTAAAACTTTGAAATATCACTGCATTTTTCTGTATCAGTGGAGCACAATGACAGTTTTGCAATTCCATAGTTCCTTTATCAATAAATATATAATAATCAGACCTTTTAAGCAATCTGTACAATTATTATTTATTCTCAAAGATATTCCCATAAAGAGAGAATTAAATCATAAAATCTAATAATTTCAGATACAAATAAATCAGTATAATAAAAAGTAATTTCACTACAAATAGAATGGAGTAGTTTGAATATACAGAAATTCCATTTCAAATGTGGGTACAAAATATTTTACTAGTATAATTTAGGCCCTTTTATTAAGTGTCCAGTGAAAATTTGTTTTTATTTGTTACTGAAATAACTAATTTTTACATTTTTGGAAATGTCCATATTCAATGTGATAACTTTGTTTAAGTTAATTGGCTTAAACCCACACATCCTTTTAAGGTGGTGAGACTCTGTGTGTAAATCAGACCTAAGTAAATCTTACTGAAAGCCTACCTTTATCTCAGTTGGCATAGAAAAGTCAACAACTCTCACTGAAGAAAAATGTTGCCCACAGCTCCCCACCCTCACCTGGGGGAAAGCTATGAAGCTTTGCCCTGGGCAAATGTGGCTTTGCTCAGAGGACATAAACTACCTCCTCAGTGTGTTGCTGTAAAAAAAGCAGTTTCTACAGCCTTCTTACAGTGTGGGGTGCTTTGAGGGCATCTTCTCAGAAGGAAAACAAAAACATAAGGAGCCCTTTGGCTTTCATCCTGTGAACTCTGTGGCTGAGTGTGCTGCTTCTCCTTCCCTTCAGAACTTAACCTCCACATATTTCACTGAACCTCAACACGGCCTAGCTTCCTGGCTATTTTGTTACAATGTTGCATAACATAAATTCAGAAGTCTTTAAATTGGACTTCTTAGGTTCTGGGAAGTGAGGAAGAACACTGATTCTTTTTTCTTGGGAATTCAAAAGTAGTTCATCAGCTAAATATCAGATTTGCTTTTAACAAAAACCTGAGCTACATACAACTGCAGATGTGCTCAGACAAGTACTTCTGCAACTGAACATAATTCTTCAAAAAAACATAGTTTTCTGTTCTACTTTAAAATTTGTGGGTTTTTCCTGAACAACGTTTCAAAGTACAAGAAATACATAATTTCATATTTTGTTACTCCTTCTTCTGTTTAGACCTCTTTACTGCAGCATTCAATGCTTTTTTTCCACTGCCTTCACAAAGACTCCTTACATCTCTAGACATGACTTCACAGGAATCAGGACCCAAAGAAGTCACATTTATGAAAGAAACAGCAGCTTTTCAATAGCATCTCTCATTTGAAAGGGAGAGAAGTACAACATATGCTTTCTTCAGGGCAGATTCTGTAAACTGAGCCAAACTGGGCTGAGTGGCCCCAGAGGTCATTTTAACTCTATGCTTCACGCTACTGTGATGATGCAAAGACATCATATAACTGAAGACAGTCCCACCTGTAAACTTTTCTAACAGTGTAGTTTCTTTGGAATAGACAATATTGGTCCTGAATAAGAGACCGCTCTTTGCCTCAAAATGTTCATTTCAATACATCACATCAAATAATTTTTTAAGTAAATTAATGAAAGTTTTGATATGGAATTTCATAACGGAGATAACAAAAAATTTGATTTTGTAATAGTTATCATGGTATTACCCTTATGTGAAAGTGACTGCAATAGACTATTACAGTTCCAAGCATTATAAATTCCTAATTCAGTTATGTCATGGATTCGTGGGGCTTTGAAATACCTTAAACCATTTTGTTTTAGTACTTTATATTTCAGCTAATATTGCTTTAAAATTATGCCTAAATAATCATTCTCTTTTCCATTGTCTGTGAATATCTACATACCAGTTCTTTTCTGGACTGTGAGTTCTATAAAGAAAATCTACATTTCAAAGTTAATACGCATTTCTGTTTGTGTTAAAGGTCTTTAGTTATTTTTCCAGGAAGAAAATAGATCAGCTATATAGAGACTTTTCCAAACAGTCACAACTAAACAATAATTATAATTTTTTCCTTAATTCTCTAAAGATGATGTTTAAATTTCATTATTTAATACCTTCTAAGATACTTAGCATTTGTTTACCATCGTTATGAAAACAATTACCACTGTATGGATTTTTTTATATATTAAAAATTATCTTCCATTTAGTCTAGATAATACTGTCAGAATAGAAAATCTCAATCATCTGTTCGATGAATAGGAATAAGCTCGATGGTCTTAGCCAAATAGTTACATGCAAGATCTTAATGTCCAAGTGGGGATCAGCAACAAGTGGTATCCCTCAGGGGCCCACACTGGGACCAGTGCTGCTCAATATCTTTATTAATGACATAGACAGTAGGATTCAATGCATACTCAGCAAGTTTGTGGATGACACTAGCTGAGTGGTGCAACTGATTCACTAGAGGGAAGGGATGCCTTCCTCTAAATAAAGAGACCTTGATAGGCTTGAGAGATGACCCTGTGGGAAATTCATGAAGTTCAACAAGGCCAACTGCAAGGTTCTGCACCTGCATCAGGGCAGTCCTTAGCATCAGTACAGATTTGGGGATGACTGGACTGAAAGCAGCCTTGCAGAGAAGGACTTGAGAATATTGGTGGATGAAAAATAGGCTATGAGCTGGCAATGTGTGCTTGCAGACCAGAAATGCAATCATATCCCGGGCTGCACAAAAATAACTGGTTGAGTGGTGATCTGCCCCTCTTCTCCACTTTCATGAGAGCCCACATGGATTATTGCATTCAGCTCTGGGGTTCCCAGCAAAAGACAGACATGAAACTTTTAGAGCAGGTCTAGAAGAGGGCCACAAACAGAGTCAGAGAACTGGAACATCCGTTTTATGAAGAAGGGCTGAGAGAGTTGGGGCTCTCAGCCCCAGAAAAGGCTCTGAGGAGACCTTACTGCAACCTTTCAATATATAAAGGCATTTTATAATAAAGGTGGAGATATATTTTTTACAAGGGTCTGTATGACAGGACAAGGAGAAAAATTTTAAACTGAAAGAGGGTAGATGAGATTAGACATATGGAAAATGTTGGGGTTTTTTATGATGACGGTGGTGAGAATATTAGAACACATAACCTCAAGTTGTAGATGCCCCACCACTGGAAGTCGTCAAGATTAGGTTGTATGAGACTTTGATCAATCTGATCTAGTGAAAGATGCTCCTGGTGATGGCACAGGGATTGGAACTACATTTTCTTTTAAGGTCCTTCCCAACTCAAACCATTCTGTGATTCTGTGATGTTATACATCAGCCTATTAAAAAAATTACAGTTGAAATATCCCACCCAATTCTCTTTCAATTAATCCCCTTTAATACCTACTTTTGTAAACAATGATAGGTCAGAAATTGACTTAATTATGATTCTCTGTTGTGATATTGAACTGAGGATTTCATGAAGTCCTATTTTCTAGATAAGATTACATATAGGAGAGGGTATATTTGGAACTGATATTTGTGTGTATGTGTGTGTGCATACATATATATGTGTAGACATAAAATTAAATATTTTTTACTAAAAACAAGACTACTTTTATTACTATAAATTTTATAATAAGATTATTTTTATTATTATAATTAGAATTTCATAAGCATTTTGGTCTGTTTTCACTTTAGTTGAATGTAGATAGAGGTCAGACAAAACCTGGTGAAGACTTACTGCATCCCACCCAGTGGCATGATGGGCTTTTACAAATAATGCTTTGCTTGTCAGTAGGAGATTCTTTGGGAAAACGTAACAGTGTTTTCTACTGTCACAGCCAGGACAGAATTTCTGGGTCTAATACAATGGCAGACACACTGATTCACCAAAGCTCTTATGTTATTCCCAAAGGTACTATACAAAAAGTGGTAGATATATGAATCCTGGAGGGGCATCTCATGTACATAGAAATAAAATTCCTTTAAACTAAATCACATACAACTGAATATGAAGAAAACTCTTCTTTGATCTTCTGGTTTAGGGTAGGTATTATATAAAACATGTAGATAGTCTCCCCTATAAGCCTGGGGGAGCAAGATAAAGTAATATATCATCTATATTAAGTTGAGATGAAAACTCAATTTCTTCTATGTCACTTATCACAATTTTCTGAATTTATTTCTACAAAAAGCCTTTGTTAACACTTCAGCTAACTTAAAGATATTTTTAAAGAATGGGAAACCATCACTCCTTTGCACAGAGTTTACCGACCAAATTTTTAAGCACCAAATATTTAGAGAGGGAGGCAGTTAATTTCCCAGATCTTGTTTTGGATCATGGTTCATAATTTCTGTTAAAAATTGCTTTTATTAAAAATAAACAGAATTGCTTTCAGTAATGGTGATAATCTGTGTGCCATATGAAATTATAAACATTTAATATCTATAAACTAAGATACAATTATTTAAATAATCCTATTTATTCTACACTTAGCCCAAGACCACTTGTGAAAAGGTGAAAATAATCACTGTAACTCAAATTGTTGAAAAGGTCATTGCAGCCTTAGTTACTATATATTACAAACTATAACCAACTCTGTTTTCATACTCTTGCAATAGCAAGTGCTATTAGAGGAAGAATGCACAAATGGACGTCTGCTTGATATGGGGATGTAGCAACACAGACTTTAACATCTTTGCTGGTGACATGAAGAGTGCGATTGAGTGCACTCAGAAAGGTTGCTGACATCAAGCTGTCGGGTGCAGTTGACATGCTCGAGGGAAGGGATGCTATCCAGAGGGACCTTGACAGGCCTGAGAAGTTGCCCCATGTGAACCTCATGAACTTCAAGGCCAAGTACAGGGTCCTGCACCTGGATTGGGGCAAAACCAAGCACAAATACAAGCTGGATGGAAAATGGATTGAGAACAATCCTGAGCAGAAGGTCTTGAGAGTTTGTAGATGAGAAGCTTAACATGACCTGGCAATGAGCATTTACAGCCAGAAAACCAACTGTATCCTGGACTGTATCATAAGAAGTGTGAGCAGCAGGTCAAGGGAGGTGATTCTCTCCCTCTGCTCCACTCTGTTGAGACCACACCTGGGGTACGAGTTCAGCTCTGGGTCCCCCAAGAGCTTATGTCCCATAAGAAGGGTATGAAGCTGTTGGATGGAAGGCGTCCAGAGGACGGCCACAAAGATGATAAGAGGGCTGGAGAACCTATCCTGTGAAGTCATGCCGAAAGAGTTGGGGTTATTCAGCTTGGAGAAGAGTAGGCTCTGAGGAGACCTGATATCCACCTTCCAATACCTAAAGGGAGAAAGCTGGAGAGGGACTTCTTACAAGGACATGCAGTGATAGGATAAGGGGTAATGGCTTTAAACTGAAAGAAGGTAGATTTAGAACAGATATAAGAAAGAAATTCTTCACTGTGATGGTGGTGAGTCACTGGAACAGGTTGTCCAGAGAAGCTGTGGATGCCCATCCCTGGAAGTGTTCAAGGCCAGGTTGGATGGGGCTTTGAGCAACGTGCAGTGGAACCTGCCCTAGGCAGGAGGGTTGGAATCAGATGTTCTTTAAAATCCCTTCCATCCCAAACCTTTTTATGATTCTATGATGCTATGAAATTACTTTAGAGGAAAAAGAAATAGCCTATAACTTTTCACTAGCACCACAACTTCCTCTATCATTATATTTTTGCAATGTAATGAATGTGAAAATAAGAAGATCTTAAGAACTTTAGTTCAGGCTATTTTATGTTAACAAAATGAAAAATGGTAATTGTAGCTAGGTACATTCCATTTTGATCATTACTACAGAGAAAGACAAATTATGATGAGTCATCGCTAGACAAAATATTTCGTCATAGCTTAACTTGTTTCTAAAAAAAAGTAACTCAAGCAAAGTTTGTGTTTACATTACCTTTTCCCTAACATCAAAAATGTATTCACAGTTTTTCGAGTATGATTAATAGTATTCTGTGTAATAGTAATTTGTGTATGATTTCACAGTGATTTCTTTTTTCTGAGAGTAAAAATAAAAACCCACCAAAAAACAAAGAGTGGTGTTTCATAATGCTTGATTGCAAAATGAAAGAAAGAAGTGTGAAATTATTTTTAATGGAACCCACTCAATTACTTTTCAGGAAGCACTTACCCATGATTAGATTTGTATTTCAACCAGACTGAAGATTCTGCCTTGGTTGTGACTTAGTGTCTTATTAAATCCAAGACAACAAATGCCCTTCAATGAGATTAGGATATTCGTTTTTATGTGATGTGGTGACATTTTGATCGATGTTTTAGCTAGTCCTGTGGAGTACCACTTACCCAAAATTTTGCCAAGTGTGAGAGACTTGATTGCATTGAATTCTGTGCCTGAAGACAGAATAAACTTCATTTTTTCATTTTGGTTAACCTGCAGAATGTTGCGGTGAAGAACAAAGTAGAATAATGGAAAAGATATTAGTTAAATTTTGCAAAAAAACCTCCAGATAAGATCAAGGTTGGAAATAAAAGGAGCTGAGGGAAGAATTTGTTAGTTATAGAATAAAAAGTAATCAAGAAGTAGGTGATCAGCTTCCTCAGATAGATCACTGATTATATCAGTGATACTTCTAAGCATTTCACTTTTTATTTATACTATTGATTTGGCTGATCCCTTCTTTTTCATCTAGAAATGAATGAAAATGGTAAACCTTCGAAAACATGAAAAAGGCTCTTTTCATTTAAAAAGGCACTTAACACTTAGTTCCTAAAGATCAAATATTATACTGTAAATGCTCTGCCCCCCAGCGTATCTCTAGAACTACTCCCCTTCAGGCCTTATAACATAATTAAGCAAACTCAGCTCTAACCTCAAAATACCAGCTAGTAACATCCAGGGTTTTTTTTTTATTTTAATGTAAAAAATTAAACTTCTTTACATGTTAGTATCTACTATTAGCAAATCTTGTATTTTTATTTCATCATTACATTTCCACAAAAAAAAAACCCCAAATATTTTCCTTAATAGTTACATTCTTTTGATGTAAAAAGGACTGAAAAAAATTAGACAAATAAGCTTAAATTATTATCTACATGGAAATATATTTCTGTGATAGTTTGATATATAATTTGAAACAAAAAACAAAATGCAAGACCCAAAACAAATCAAAGAAGTCATACATATTTCAGAAACTGTGAAAATTAATCATCAAACAATGAATTGTGTTTTCACATGAGATGATGAGGAGGTATTGACCTTTTGAAATAGACAAAATGAACACCAAAGAGATCATCTAACACAGATTTTCACTGAGCATTGTGAGTCCACTAACTTTTGCCCTATTTACTTGAGACACTAACACGGTTTATTTGGGGGCAATTGCCTCATTGTAGCTATTTGCATCATTTTGCTTTGGATCTTCTACCTTTTTATGATAATTTACCTTTTTTTTTTTTTTTTTTTTTTTCCCCTAATGGAATTACCTCTACAATGAGCATTTCCTCTTCTCTGTTAATCTTCACGTGTTGCAGTTGTCCATCAGCCATGCTTTTGATATTGATGCTGAATACATCAGGATCTTGATGACTATCTAGCTTGTATCTAATCTGTAAACTTCCTGTAGGGATAAATAGAGCAAAAGGTATGGTATGCTACATACACAATGGACAGTGTAAATCATACACAGTGCCTTTTGCTTCACAGGTGCATTTGAAGAGCAAAACAAATGTTTATTTAAGGAATTAACTCTGAGGAATTGACATAAGTAAGAAATGAAAGAAGGCAACAGGAAAAGTAATAGAAATGTTGGAAATAGGATACAGTGGCAAAGATGGCTATAAACTCATAAACCTGAATGATGAGTTAAAATTTGTGCAGAAATTTTAGTAAGTAAATTTGTAATTCAGTTGAGAAACACTTGGTCTGTTAGCTTACATGAATGCAATTTACCAAATAAAATTCAGTACCTTACAAGTACTGTTCTTGGATAATATTTACACTGTCTGGACCTGTCAACCTCTGACCAGCTGACAATTCAAGTGGGATGCAGTTAATAACTTCTAGCTCATTTTCTGTTTCTTGTTAACTACCAGCATACTGGTTTTATGCATATAATCACAGAGAGACTCTCTCACAGTGGAACACAGAGGCAGTGTGGTATCCTTGTTAGAGATTCCCTCCCAACTGTAGATGAACTACAACTTTCTACTTGCTTTTGAAAGCAAGATCTAGGCCACTAAAGACTAAAACATGTTCCACCTCACATGACGTGGAGGATACTACAGTTATTCTATATCCAAATTGGTACTTGGGAAAACACAGAACCTTCTTTGAGCACAGAACCACTGTGATCGCAAAGATTCAACATAGTCTGTGCAGTTTTCTTATTAAAAAAAAAAAAAATATCTAGACATAGAAGAAAGAATGAAAAGGAAACATCCAACTAACACTTAATGTTCAGCTTAAACAGAATGTTATATGTATTTTCACAGGTACATAAGTGAATTTTCATAGGTATATAAGTAGCTTATTAAGTTAGTTGAATGAAATGACCTCTGATTAATTTGGAAAATGGATAATGCACTTTCAAAAAGTAGTTTATTTCATTTATAATGTGGATGGCAATCAATATACTGCTTGAGTAGCACACAAATCAGACACATTTTGAGATTAATTTCAAAACTTTTAAAAGTAGGATTCCAAATATTTTACTGCATTCCTAAAGGTTTTCCAGAAATAATTATTTTTGCCAACATGATAAAAATAAAAACAGTCATAAAAGTTGAAATGACAGTTGGAGGAATATTTCTTATGTGTAAAGTATTGCTTGGTGCAGTTCTAAAATAAATATACCATCTAATGCAACAACAGGACAACACTTAGTTTTTGATTCAAATCTGATAAATTCAGCCCAAATCTGAGTTGACAGTTATGACATTCATTAGTATTTCTAAATGGTTTATCTGAACACTTACCATTTCTGGTAAGAATAATGGAGAGGTATTCATTGTAGAAGGAGCTGACATAAAGCAGCAAACTTGGTGTCCGTGTTGTTCGGAAGGCAAATGTAATTGCTTCCTGGTTCAGTGTCATGTCAGCATAGAAAGAAGAAGCATGAGAACTGGAATTTTTAGCTAAGGTGTAGTATTCTTGAAAATTGTATGTCACAGAACTGCCAGTCCCAAAATAGGCAGAGATCTCTGAAACAAAAAGTAATTCAGTTTTTAAATATCAAACAGGACTAACACTCTTCTTTCTTCTTTCTGCCACAGAACAAAATAAAATGTATTCTTAACTATTATGATAGATGTGAAAAAGACATATCAATGGAACTAGTTAGAGAAAAATTAGACCCAAAAGCCCTTTTAGGCATGTGTCTTAAGTATCACTTGCATGAAGAAGTGGTTCTTTTTGTCTCGTTTTAAACAGTTTTCTGCTTTTTCCCTATTAATCTATGTCTTCAAGCCCAACATGTCCTTTTTTGTGTGTATACTACTCCTACAGAGACATGGGTATAGCAGTTTGAATCCCAGCATATTGATTAGACTTGGCCACACCTGAAACATATATGTGGGAAAAGAAACTGGTCAGGTGGGTGAAAGAAAAGGATTATACGAACTGGATTATGTTATTCTTATGGTTGAATCACTCAGAGAGGGCTTCTGTATCTCTGTGATACAGTAATTTCTGCTACAAGTAGAACTGCTTTAAACTGTCCTGTTTTCACACACAAACTCCACACTTCTGAAAAAATTCTAGAAATTTCTGTATTCTGGTCCAGTGTCTTTGACAGACGGTGACTGAATGTTATTACCATAGATGATCTCACACTTTGACTAACAGAAGCCACTCTGCCTGTGAAGACTCCATAAACATGGAGTGTGACCATTAGTCTCTTTTCTTGTTTGCAGGGAAAAGGAAAGTATCATTCCTCACTCGGTGGCATTAGCTCCACAGCAATAGGTATAGAAGGACTACACAGGAGTACTTTATTCTTGAGGTGGCAGTGGTGGCAGGAAAGATGTGTTCATTAATTCAAAGGAACATGGAGTTACGGCATTTAAGCCACCGATAACTTTGCAGAATTATTTAATATATGGAGGAAACAAGTCATTTTTAGCAGACCAGAATTATATGCAACCAAAAGTTCTAGATAAACTTTTGTTCTTAAAATTCAAACTTGATGAAGTGTGATGGTCTATTGGTATGACACCATCACCAAAGAACTCCTTTTAAATGGCTGAAAACATGGGCTCAGACCTGTTTCTGCTGATCTCATTTTCTTGCAGTAGAAAGAAGTGTAAAGTTCTTCTGTTTCTTTGTTTCCCAAATTTAGTCTTGATTTTGAGATTAAGACTTGAAAGACTGAAATCTAAATGCGTATTCATAAAGTTATAGTTCCTACATTTAATATAATATAAAAGAATCAAAGGAATTACATAACACTGAAAAAAGGATGCTGATCCTCTCAGGTATGTGATTCCTGCTTTAAATAATACATAATGAACATATCCCTGTAAGACAGTGTTTAGCAAAACTTACACTTATTGAACACATTCAGCTGAATGTTTCTTTAAATTAAGTAAAAAATAAATATTTTGCAAGCATTTAGACTTATGTTTAAAGGGATGTAAAGATATTGTCCTGGACTGTATGGTCCTGTTTTCCATAATCAATAAAGCTAAAAGACACGCTTGCCTTTCTTACAGAATGGCCCACCATAGGCAGAGAAAGTGCAGTCACAGGAGAATCCACTGTATTTCTCTCTACATTTTCCACCATTCTGGCACAGGTTACCATAGCTGCTACAATGTCCAGGACATCCTGATTCAACTCCTGGTGTTATCTTTGCTCTCTCTTCAAGGTCAAGGGCCATTCCATTCAACTGTAATGAACGAATGCATCCCAAAAATCCTTTCTGCCTGGATGCTGTCCCACCTGAAATAAATTCATTTAAGCTTTTAAAAATTTTAAAGAATTGATATGTAAAAACCTTTTTATGTTTTACAGGCCCTGAACAATCTACCATGAATTTCCAAGATATAAGCCTATACATGTGAAAATATTTAGACATAGCTTTAAAAGTGTATCTGATCTCTTTTATTGTGACTAATTACAGGAAACCCTTGAAGTTTTTAACTGAGGAAAAGTTTTTTGCACCATAGGATACCAAGCAACTATGCATACTACTTTTAATTCACAAAGCATAACATGAGACGAGACGAGATGAGACGAGACGAGACGAGACGAGACGAGACGAGACGAGACGAGACGAGACGAGACGAGACGAGAAGAGAAGAGAAGAGAAGAGAAGAGAAGAGAAGAGAAGAGAAGAGAAGAGAAGAGAAGAGAAGAGAAGAGAAGAGAAGAGAAGAGAAGAGAAGAGAAGAGAAGAGAAGAGAAGAGAAGAGAAGAGAAGAGAAGAGAAGAGAAGAGAAGAGAAGAGAAGAGGAGAGATAAAAAAAAGGGAAAAAAAAGGAAAAAAGGGGGGGAAAAGGGAAAAAAACCCAAGAAAAAATGAAGAAAAAATAAGAGAAGAAAAAGGGAAAAAGAAAAAAGTGGACTTAAGAGTGATAAGCTGTACAGTTTTACTCTTTCAGTATCTTACTGACTGATAAACTGATCTGTGTGTCTGTCTGTCTGTCAGTCACATGGTATGGATCATGATACCCTACAGCTGGTGTCTGGCTTAACATATTTTGTCTCATACTGGAATCTGTGCCCATTCTTTAGTAAGAGGAAAACTCATCCCCCTCACTACAGAGGAATACCTATCAGTATATACCTCACTATCAAACATATGTGATAAAGATACAGGGCAATCCTAAGACTAACAACAATTGTTGCTTCATCTGTTTTCACTTGTGTTTATTTTTGGCATCCTTCCTGACAGCTAGCATTTTATTCATCCTGATTGCTTAACAAGGTGTGCAATCTACATATCATCTCTCCTGTCTTTTGCTGCACAACATACTCTGATATTTGTCATCTCTTGTCTTTTAAAAAGTAGAAGTGGAAAATCTCCACAAGATGTAAGATTGCTAACTATAATTATCATGTGTTTCCATTTAACTTTTGGGTAAATATTTCCATGTGATCATGCATTTTGATCCTTTTCTATTTCATAGTTTGTAAAATCATTGGTGTTTCATGGAAAATCTTGACATAGCTGTTGTTATTTAAAGATATAATGGCACAAAACCACCTAACAACATGAAGATTTTATGTTATCTCTGCTAAAATGAGCAGTTTTAGACTTTAGTTCTTCTGAATTCTTTGGAAAACCAGATTTTATACAACTAAAAAGTAAAGAAAGAGGGGGTTAGGCTGAAGGAGTCACAGTCCCAGTAGGGTGGTAACTGACTGATGGGTAACTATGGCAGGTACTAGGTAGGTGAACGAGATGACATTTGAGTAAGGAGAGCCTCTGCTAACATCACTCTTAGGACACTGTATGTTTAATTTTTCTCTAGATCCTTGCACTGGCCTGAGCAGGCACTTCTGAGTCTGTACCAGTGGACTGTTAGTGGAAAGAGTCAAACAGTAAGTCTCATTATTCCCTCCACTGAAGAAAATTGTATTTCATTGAAGAGAAGAAATTATCTTATTATTAGTTGGAGTTATAAAAATTTGTATTATCCAAAACACGGGTTTAACTCAAACACAAAATAACCTAGACACCATATTGATCCACATGGCAGTATTGCAACCGCAGAAACATTACCAAAAAAAAAAAAATCTTACTGCAGTAACAGCAAACCCTCACAAATTATATTCAGAAAATGCATAACAGAAATGATTCATAGGAATCACTATCATTTGCCATGTCACACTTTAAAAACACTGTTTTACCTGAACAAAAATAACAAAAATACCATTTTTATTAATTCTGCTCCAAACTATTTCAAAATAATTGTACAAACTCATCAGGGATTTCAAGGTACACAGTATAATAGTGAATGTTATTTCCATTTACTCCCAGGATCTTCAAGAATTTTCAGAAAGGAAAAGAAACCTACAACACCAGAAGCAAAACAACAGACTCACTCTCCTAATACAATTATTCACCTGAACATTATCTGAAGAAAACAAGATAGACAGCTTGCTTCTCAATAGGTCAAAGCAGTTTTTAAATTGTCAGCTCCATACAGAAGATGTATGTATATGAATTTACTAGAATTTATCAATTATTTGACAGAAAAAAAATACTCTATTCAATGGCCGATTACTACATAAATAATTGCTAGAAATTGAAAATGTCAATACAAGTTAGTACAGTATTTATTTTGTAGAAGGCTTAGAATTACAGATCAATAAATTGTCCAAATAATTAGAAAATTGTTTAGACTTGACATTACCATAAACACCTGAGAATTAGACCATTTCTTAGTCTTGCTTCACAGATCAAACCTTGCAAATTCAAACTGTTTCTATAAGAGCAGTTACATAGTAAGTCAAGTCAGAGGACAGCAACATAATTTATTGCAGCATAGTAAACAGGAATCTCCCAGCCCTTCTGTTTAGTTCTAGTCCATTACTGTGAACATAAACTAATTTAAGACTTTCTCTAGCTCTACAATAGCTAATATCTTGGATGTCTTCTCAGTTATAAAATCCTTCTCCATGCTTTTAATCAAAATATAAAATTTTTCACTGTTTGGTCTAGTCTCCACCTTCTACCTTTGATACCTTTTAAGGCACAGGTCAGAATTACAATCCCAACATACAAGGGTTCCCTGTCCATTTAATTTTTTCCTAAGGATCCACAGTTTCCCTAGCTACAGTTTCAGAACACCATTCCCCTTAAATGCACTCCTTCCCAACACACAGCAAACAAAATATATATTCATATAGTATGATGTGTCTCACAGCCGATCTAGACAAAGTTCTGTTTAAGAGTAGAGCAGGCATTACATGATCTTATACTGTATACCATACATATACACCAGAAACTTATAAGTTCATAATATGGCGCTATTACAGTAGGAACACTACCATGTACATAACACAAAACTCTACATAGCTATATAATAGCTAAGTAAACATTAATCAGTTTTTTGTTATTCTATTTCTGCTTTTCCAGTGTTTTATCCAAATACATTAATGTCATATTTTCTAAAGTACAAAGGCAGAAACATTCAGGTAAACTTCTTCCTTTGAAGCTTTCACAGTTTAGACAGAACTAACCATAGATCTGAATTTCTTCTGGTTGTGTGAAATCAAAGAATAGTCCCTTGCTCCTGTTTCCAATACTAAGTAAACACAGTCTGATTATTTCATTAAATGTGTTAGCAAAGGGCAGAATAGATCACAGATTCACAGAATTGCAGAATGGTTTAGGTTGGAAGAGACCTTTAAAAATCACCTCTAGCCCAACCCCCCTGCCATGGGCAGGGGCACCTTTCATTAGATCAGGTTACTCAAAGCCCTGTCCATCCTGACCTTCAACACTTCCAGTGTTGGGACACTCACAACTCTTCTGGGCAACCTGAGAAGTTGTGGAAGAAGAGAAATAACAAAATTTCCTTGAAATTACAGCAGTTACACATCTTCCTTCAGCAGATGACATCCTCTCAAAAAATTACACAAATGGTGGTCCTTTACTTGTTCTCAAACAAACCTCAAAAGAAAATTTTAGTTGAATCTTGTCCAACAGTTAACCATAGGAATAAGGCACTGAATTTGTAATCTCAAAATAGAGCTACATAGCCATGGATTTTTATACAAAGAGTCTCATCTCATCCTACAAACTACTTTCAAAAGATCCAGCTGCCATTATTTTTTGCTTCACCCACCCACCCACACCCACACCCTTTTCTTATTTTCATGATGATAACTAGGAAAAATTATGTTAAATGAGTGGAGTGCTTACCCACAAAAAGCTGGCTGTTGAGCTGCAAGCGAATATGCCCATCAAGTGGAGCACCATGAGACCTTCGAGGAAGCTGATCTACTTGTAAGGATGCCTCTTTGATGTTTCGTTCAGCCTTTACATAGTGCCACTGGTTGTCATTTAAGGAAGTGAGTGATTGCACTCTAACTTCGCTAGGTCCATTTCCAACATCAAATGAAAAAATTACTTCAGATGGAGCTATAAAGAGGACAGTAATAAAAGATATTTAAATTATTTCACCATTATTTGGGTCAAAAAATCATTAAGTGGCAAAACAAGTTACTTTAAGGCCTAGACTACTATTTCATGGGATAAGAATAAGACATTGTTTTAGGGGAATTTTACTTCAGGATACCTGTCCTCAAAGTTCATTATTCCTACTCACTGACAGTGAGAACAAAGATTTGTCCACAGCATGGAAATCAAATTGTCTGTGGGCCCCTGGAGAGAACAGTAGTCAGGAAACAGTGAAATGTGCCAGCTTCATTATTTTTCAGTTTGGATAAAAGGCATTTTTGCTTATATGCTAATTGATTACCATTGTTACTGTATTTAATTAATCACCACTATAATAAAATCAAAATCTTCTACTGTCTCTTTGCTTTTGTTATTTTTCACATGATTTCTGCAAATATTAGAGGGAAAATTTTGATGTAGTTTATAAAACTATGTATGCAGTGAATTAAAAATTGAGTAATTCCTAGGCAGCTTTCACTTACATGTCTTTATAGTTTGCTTAGAAAATCATAACTGAATCTTTGTAAGTCAAAAAAATAAGATGAAGAATATGCCAGACATTGAAGATTTGAAATTTATGAATATTCTTTCTGAAACTATTTCTTTCTCATATTCAAGAAAAATTGTGTGTGAAAATAAATAATCCCTAAACAAGGGGTTACAATCATTTTGAATTATTAAGGATTTGTTTAAAGGACTAGAGGCCTGAGAAGATTCCATGAATCTAAAAGAACATTTCCCATTTATGTCACTGGACTTTGAGAGAAAAACAAAGCAATTAGTAGTTGAGGGAAATATATCAGCTTCAAATAACATTTTCAAGGATGAATTTACAAATTAAAAAATATAATTTAATTAAATATTTTTATTTTCTTTTCACTTTCTAAAGATACAATAGACTTTTTATATCATTTAGATCCACTTTGGCCAACCTTTAGACTGAGTAATGCCACATGCTTGCAATCCCTTAAGCGCTAAATCTGGTTGCAATAAAGTATTTTTCTAGAACAGATGAACCTGGGAGACAAAAGTAAAATGAAAAATATACAAAGCATTTTGCTTCCCAAATAAAATAAGGCATAATGTGCAGTCAATTGTTAAACAGAAAACCTTTTGTAATAAATTATTTCTTCTGTTTAAAAGTAATCAGTATTTTATACAGTAATATGAAATAACTAATGTTTAAAACCAGTTCCTCAGTAAAATGAATTTCAGGATAGATTTGTCTCATTTGGACAAAGTTGAGAGCTCAGTTCCCCCTTACTGAGGGGTAAAATAAAAATAAAAATAAAAAAATAAAAATAAAAAAACAAACCCCAAAACAACCACACAGTAGGAGAACAAAACCAACAGAAACTCCACGTGATTGGGCAAGAGAATTTCTGCTGAATGTTACCTGCTGTAAGGAGGTGTTTGTAATCCTCTGGACACTGTTGAAGTGAAGCCTGAAAACACAAATTCTGCTTTGAACTCACTGAATGTGCCTATTAAATAGCATATCAGAATGACAGATCTGATAAATATTACTACTGTTTAGATTTTAAAGGCAAGAAAAAACATAATTTTGAAATAACCACTGAAATAGCGAATTATGTTAGTATCACTAAAAAAGTAATACATTCTTGAAAAGAGGGAGCCAGTCCCAGAAGTTCCAGAGATGAAAGTCCTGATAGCAAGGATGACTTTATGGTCATCTTTTGCAAGTGTCTGAAGACTGACTAGAATATGTAAGAAAAAGTGAAAAATATAATCAGTTAACATTCTGTAATATTTGAAATAATTCTGCTAAAACCAACTACAGTGGTTTACAAATTTGGAAGAAATTTGGCATTTATAAGCACAGTGGTCAAACCACCTAAAGAAGGCCATAGTATGTGAAGAGATGCTAACTGAGTTCTAAAATTTGTCCTCTTGTAACAAAGGACTGAGACAAAGAACATTTCCATCATTCCTGGGCACCAGGGGAGGGTATGTTCAGGAGTTACCTTCTGGTGCAAAAAACCTTTGTGGGCCTTACCTACCTTGGTGTTACTCAGAGATTTTCCAAACACTGCAGGGACTCTTGTGGCCCTAGTGCATTCAAACATAGGCAGAGCGCAGCTATAGATTGGCAAAGTGGAGCAGAAAATGTAGTTGATGGTAATCATGGAAAGTGGTCAGTGGCTAAGTGTGGCTAAAATGACTGACGGATAGCACAGTCAGTCATCAAGAACCATTCAGAATATCAAGGCTGAGCGTCACATGCAGAAGCAGAAAGTGATTACCAAGTAATATGCTACAGAATACAAAATGCGAGCACTTTCCATAAAGGAAACAATTTAATTCCACTCATCACTCATCCTGGACAGTAAATTGCAAATTTGGGCAGACAAAGCCCAACAGCAGCTGTATACTGACTTTTCAGAACTATTTTGAAAGCAACTGCAGAAGACTTTCCAAATAAACCATAGTGTTTTCAACCATACTTTAAATTTCTGTTTAACTTGTTGTTTTTAAATAGGAACCATCCTTCAGTAAACACTCAGTATAAAGTAGTTACACAGTCTTTTGGCTAAAGGATGTAACCTGCAAGTTACCTGTAAATACAAGTATTTAATAGAGTGTACCATTCGCAGTTGAAGCAGCCTTGCTGTTTTCAGCGTCTACTTCTATAGAAGATTACAGGAACTCAGACAAAAATTCAAAGACCTAAGTATTTTATAATTCTGTCAGGGGGAAAAAAACCACAAACCAGAACAAAACCTACTAGCCAGTATCTTCTTCAAGACAATAAACTTTTCCTGTGTTTGTAAAATGGTTAGGTTGCACATCTCCATTTTTACTATCTTCTTCACACCTTCTATTAAGATTCCTGATCTGACACTTTTTCTTGTCAAACTTAAACTTACAGGTCTAAAGATCATTATGTCATAAATAAAAGAATTAGATATAAAACTTGAGAACAACCAACAAAATGCTAAGAAAAGTCATTGTGTTTACAAGTATGGAATGCCAAATATTAGTGATGTAATGAGTTTTAAATAATTTCTAACACTTCCTCGTCTTAAACACAGACACCTGACATCTTCATTATTGTTATTTTTTATTATGCAAATCAAATATATTGATTTATGTGGAGCTATGAATAGAATATCAAGTGTAGGCTGGTGATTCGCATTTACATTTATTATAAAAGAGTACATGATAATGAGATCTAAATGATCTAAAAGAAATGTTCAAGTTGATAAAATATTTTTGTTTGTTTTCTTTTTTTTTCTTTTTACGTTTTTGTTGGGGTTTTTTTTGTGTGTGAGAAATATACTTTTGATGGAAATGTATATTGCTCATTTCTGACTGATATTACCTTCAGTGCAAACACACAATTCTGGCTCCACTACAAACAATGCTACCTCTGATGTAAAGAAAAGGATAAGTTTGTCTGTCCAATGAATCAAGATGTTTCTGGAAGTCAAGAAACATCTCTGCAATACTGAGATAAACCTTGTTTTTAAAATGCTGAAAATACAGTCCAATTCAGCCTTTCACTTTCTATCATGCCTGACTAGTCACAAATCATATAAAAACCATAAACATACAGTAGTTTGGATGATTATGAATTAATGGGACAAGTGACACGAGTTTGTCTGAATATTAATATTCTAAAGAAAGAGTTATGGTCTTCTGCCAACTGTCTGAATAAATTTAGTTATCAATCAGAAGTATTCCTTTAATGCTTCCATGATTTAACTGTTTATTTTGAAAATGAAAAATCATTTATCACGCAAGAACATCATCATTGCTTCAGGCATTCTCCACTGAAGTGCTGTCCCCGTGTATTTTCTGTATTGGATGACACTAAGGTTATAACGCTACTGTATTTTCACCTGTTCACACAGCTTTAACAGAAGGCAGTTCATGTTCTTGGTAACCATGGTAAAACCTCTGTTGAAAAAAGGATATCTTTCAAATACAGCACTACAGTTTGAGATAATGCAAACCAAATTGATTAAGCGTTACACGATATTCTATAATTAAATTGCCTGCAGAAGAGCACAGTAGGTGTTTTCCTGTTTGTTTCAATAATCTAAGACATTAACATTGGCAAAAAAACCCCAAGGAAGCAGAATATTTTACTTTTTAATAAAGATGCATTACTGTTTCTAGAGTAATCGTTTGCATTGTATGATATATATATATACACACATACATATATATATTAATTTGTAGTCTTCAGTGGAAAATACTACAATGGATTTGTAAAAACTTGAAGAACTGTCTAATCCCAAGGTACAAAGAGTTCTAAAGAACTCTCAAAGGCACCTGTCAAGTATAAGACGTTTTAATTGATATACCATTTAAAATTAAACCAAAAGTTTTTTGAAACGGTACTTCATCCTGTTAAATTTTCTCTCTTTTAATAAAGACCAGTATAAAACCAAAACAATGAGTCAACTAAGATAAAGCTTCCATTCTACATTAGTCATCTTACTGAATTTAATGAGACATTTAATTTTCTCTTGTTCAACAAAAGCTGTAAAAGTCTAAAGATGTGGGTATGTAAGAGAAAAATAATTATGAGAAAGTGTGACTAAGCCAGGATACTGTGCCACATGAGGTCTGAGTCACACGTTGTGTCTGAGTGAATTTCCCAACAGCCAGATGTAATGCCTGGCCTTCAAATTTGGAGGGAGAGAATATGGTGACAAGGATACAGCGAACAAGACAAGGAGGAACAGCCTAAGCAGCCAGGGGCTGATTGCTGTGCTTTTGGACGAAGAACCCTGTGGGGCAGAAACTATCTTTGAATGGATATTTGTATACTCTCAGCGCCGGGATTTTTTTGGGAATGATAAAGTTCTGATAGCAGTAGTAACAGTCATAAAGCTAGAGAACAGCTCTAAAATATTTCCCCTTTAACCTAATTCTAATTTAGTCCACCTAAAATATAATAATAATAATAATAATAATAATAATAATAATAATAATAATAATAATAATAATAATAATAATAATAATAATAATAATAGAAATGATAATAGATAAGAAATAATAATAAATAATAATAACAACAACAACCATCAGTCATGTTACTTACAGTATAACTCTATCCTTATGAAGTCCTGAATTCCCAGGTTTTCTAAAAACACTCCAGAGGAAGCAGTAGTTTTAAAGAAAAATGAGAAATCTGCACTGAGCTCTCCATGGAAGGTGGGGAAATGCAGGTAGGACGTCTCTGTGTTGAAGGATGCTGAATTCCAAAATGTTCCTGGTTGTCAATGAAAGATTAAATGATAGGTATGATGTTATCTAATATTGCCAGTACAAGTTTTATAACCAATTAAACAAAGGAAAGTGCCCAGGTGTAGGAAGGAGTTTCAATATTCAGAATCTAACTTCCACAGAAGCTTCCTGCTCAGTCTATAACACAAAAGTGGGAGTTCTAGAAGAAACAGAAAAATTATTCAGCAAGACTAGTTAAGTTAACCAAAAACCGATTAATGGGACATAAAATGAGCTAAACAGTCAAGTTATCCTGATGTATCTTTTCATGAAGTAAAGAAACACAGCAACTTTGAATGAAATACTATACCTACATTAGCTAGCATAAACTATAACTATGATAGTTAAGTCTATTTCTTACCGAACAAGGAAAATAGTTTTGTTATTGTTGTAGTCCAGTGAAGTTTTACTAGATGTCACAAAGACAGTAAGATGCAGCTCTTGGTAATTATGGTGGAAGGAATTCAAAACAAAACAAAACATTTTATGAAGGTATCTTCTACTTCAGTTGACTGCAGTTTAGGAATTCATCTCCATTCTTAATTACATGATAAATTCAATGTAAGTGAGTTTTACTCAAACAAGGTTATGATAACAAACACAGATATTTTGCTGGTTTGATTTTTCTTTAAGCTGGCATTTAATCATGATTTGTTACACTTTGATCCTAATTGTTGAAAGGTTTATGTAAAAATTCTAATAAAACTTCTAATAAGACTATTATCTGCATTTATGGTGTTCAGCTAGAAGTACCTTGTTATTATTGCTGAATTCTTACAGATCTATCTGTATTTCTTCCTTAAGCTATATTGCTTTCTAAATCAAATGAGGCATTCAGTACCTTTCTGTCTAATTGAACATGGCCATTGCACATTCTCTTGATAATGCTGTGATCTGGGTCTAAACACTATGTAAAACTATGATTTTTGCTCCAGGCACTCTCTGTTTTTAGGGAGGGAGTAAAGACAGGAAAAAGAAATTTTTAAAAATTCTCTCTAATCTGCAAAATTAAACTCTGTGGTACAGCACACACAGAGGACTGCTCCACAGCCCAGTGAAATAAAATCCAAGTCTATTCCTCCTGACTTTTTAGCAGAGTTTTAATCATGGTTCACATCCTGCACCTAGAAAAACAACATGGCAGAATATTAATACGTATTCTGACAACTGCTTGCTGTGACACTCACCACTTGGGAGTACTGCCAGCCATCACAATTTAGATCAGCCATCATCACAACTTTTACATGGTAAGGCAGAGCTGTGAACAGTTTGCTCAGGCTGGGAGAGGAAAGCATAGCTTTGCACCTCACTCTCATGCTGCCTGATGGGCTCCTTATAGTTATTATCCTGTGCAAAGTGCTGTCAGCTGAAGGCAGTGGTCTTACATATTGGGTTCGATGTTAAGTCCATGTTCCTCAACTCTTTCAGGTCATGGCTCCCACAGAGCAAACTTCACCACAGTTATGACTCAAGTATATAACAGCTATTTAAAAAACAATGGGCTGGCTGGTACTAGTAATTCAAACACAATAGGAAGTTTAATACCAGTAATTTATACAAAATTGGTAAAACATTGCTAGTAATTAGAAAAGAGACAATTGTGGCAATAACAGTCCAGTAAAGTAATGACACAATTAGCTTCAATGAAGCATTTGAATGATCTTTGTAAATCAGAATGGAGTCCTTCGGGGAGTGCAGGGATTCTTCTTCCTCTCTTGATTTCCTGTATTCTCTTATCTAGCTGTACTTTTCCTTAGCTCTGAAAATCGTGTGATTTATGAATCCTGAGCTACTTTATTGATAAAGTGGGTTAAATATAGATCTAGCAGAAGTATATTGCAAAGTATTTTATGCTGTTATAAATCAGAGTGGGAAAATAATTTCCTCACTTTACATTATCTGGCTCATAGTCCACTATTTAGTGTTCTGGAACTGCCAAACACCATGTAGTTAGGAAGTCAATAATATTTAGCATTTCATCTGAGTATTAAGACTGCAGTCTTCCTGTGAGTAAAAAAAGAAGACCATGTTTCTTATAAATAAAAAAGCAGCATATTTATATTGCAAAAAAATACTTTAGGTTTTGGCATATATGAACTAGTCTTGCCAACATGAAATTGTAAATTGAAAAAGGGACAAATGAGAACAAGACAGATACATTAGCCATTCTAATGATGCAAAGATAATAAAAGCGACTGTAGAAACAATTTGCAATTGCAAATTGTAGCACTCTTCAACTTTTTAATCAAAACTGAAATCTATTTTTTATTTGTATCCATTCTTCTTCATATCTCTAAGTGTTTCATCATTCATTCTTTCAGTGTGGAACTCCAGCAGGGGTAGTGAATGCTGAGGCAGAGAAAATAAAGATCTTATGTTGCTGAAAAATATTTATTGTCTAGTCTTCCCTCTCCCCCCAAAAAACCAAATTTCTAATTGACATGACACATAAAATACTACCCACCTTTCATGGACTGATATAGTTAAGGCACACTGCTGTTAATTTGATGGTGATAGTTGTGTTTTCAAAACAGCTGTGAATATGACATGCAATGCGCCTTCCATCTTTTCTATATGCTCCCTCTTCCAGGAATTTTGTTAAACACTTAAATCGTACTGATAGAGCATCCAGCAGAGAGTGCTCTTGGCTGTAAAAGCCAGTTTCTGGTCTCTGTTATACCGACAGGATCTTTGAATTTCACTGGAATGCCACTGTGATCAGATTATAAAAGCACAGTAGTAGTAATGTAGAAGGTTAATACTGTAGAAAGTGTGCTTATTGTAAATTGTAGAGCCTATTAGCCTGTCTGATCTATACTACTGGGTTATCTGATCTTAGTTAATGATGTTACAAGTAGATGATCAGGATTTTACCTGGTGTCTTCGGTCTGCTCCTCTCTATCTGGCCTCTTAAACTGATCTTTAAGTTATATGATCATCTACTATTTGTATCCTAATGGTTTTGATTGTTGTTTTGTTTTGTTTGGGTTTGGTATTGTTTTATTTGGGGGGTAGGGGTGGGGGTGGTGTCACTTTGCTTTATTCCTGTACAAAACCAAACAGAAAAATCATCACTACCTACTACATGTTCTAGTTACATACTTATTCCCATATTTGCCCAGTATTTCTGTCACTTTTGCCACATACAAAAATTTCCTTTCATCCAGCACAGCAAAGAGGAGGCCAAAATTACTGAGAAGTGTGCCAATTGCTTCTTCTAAAGCTGTCTTCTGTGTTAGGAAATCTGACCAGCTGGCAATTGTTTGCCTCTGAGAATTTGTGGAATTCAGCTGCCCCCTCTGTATCCCTCCTTCCAGCTCTGCTACATTGCATCTTATAAGATTCATGGATTAAAAGGTCAAAAGGGAAAAATTATCTAGTTTGACCTCTCATATCACAGAATCATAGAAACACAGAATGCTTGGGGTTGGAAGGGACCTCTGAGGATCATTTAGTCCAACCTCCCTGCTAAAGCAGGTTCTCCTAGAGCAGCTTGCTTGCATAGGTTCATGTCCAGGTAGGTTTTTAACATCTCCAGAGAAGGAGATTGCACAACCTCTCTGGGCAGGCTGCTCCAGTGCTCTGTGACCCTCAAAGTAAACAAGTTCTTCCTTATATTTAGGTAGAACTGCCTATGTTGCAGTTTGTGCCCAATGCCCCTTGTCCTGTTGTTGGGCACTGCTGAAAAGAGTCTGGCCCCAGCTTCTTAGCACTTACCCTTAAGACACTTACATGCGCTGATAGGATCCACTCTCAGCCTTTGCCAAGCTAAACAGGTCCAACCCTCTCAGCCTTTCCTCATAAAGGAGATGCTTCAGTCCCCTCATCATCTTCATAGCCCTCTGCTGGACCCTCTCCAGTAGTTCCCCCTCTCTCCTGAACTGGGGAGCCCAGCACTGGACACAGCACTCCAGATGCAGCCTTACCAGGGCAGAGTAAAGGGGAAGGAAAACCTCCCTGCACCTGCTGGCCACGCTCCTCCTAATACATTCCAGGGTCCCGTTAGCCTTCTTGGCCACCAGGGAACACTGCTGGTTCATGGTCCACTTGCTGTCCATCAGAACTCCCAGGTCCTTCTCTGCAGAGCTGCCTTCCAGCAGGTCAGCCCCAGCTTGTGTTAGTGCATGGGGTTGTTCTTCCCTAGGTGCAGGGCCCTACACCTGCCTTTGTTGACTTCATTACATTTCTTCATGCACAACTCTCCAGCCTGTGCAGGTCTTACTGAACGGTGGTGCAGCCTCCTGGGGTATCAGCTGCTCCTCCTGGTTTTCTATCATCAAGAAACTTGCTGAGGGTACACTCTGCCCCTCTGTCCAGGTCACTGATGAATAAGTTGAACAAGACTGGACCTAATGCTGACCCCTGGGGAGCACCACTAGCTACAGTCCTACAGCTAAACTCTACACCACTGATTGCGATCCTGTGAGCTCTGCCATCCAGCCAATTCAGAGTCCACTCATCTCACCCACACTGCCTGAGCTTCCCTATGAGGATGATATGGGTGTGTCAAAAGCCTTGCTGAAGTCAAGGTAGACAAGATCCTGTGCTGGTTTCAGCTGGGATAGATTTTGTTTTCTTCTGAGTAGCTGGTGCAGTGCTGTGTTTTGGATTTGGTGTAAAAAAATGCTGACGGCACATGGATGGTTTTAGCTATTGCTGGGTAGTGTTTACAATAAGTCAAGGGTTTTTCAGTTTCTCAGGCCCTGCCAGTGAGAGGGCTGGAGGGGCAAAAGAATCTGGGAGGGAACACAGCCAACTCAGCTGACCTAAACTAGCCAAAAAGATACTCCATACTGTATGACATCATGTTGATTTATAAACTGAAGGAAGAAAAAAGAAGGGGGAGATGCTCATACTGGTGGCATTTGTCTTCCCAAGTAACCTTTACGCATGATGGAGCTCTGCTTTTCTGGAGATGACTGAACACCTGCCTGTCAATGGGAAGTGGTGAATTAATTCCTTGTTTTATTTTGTTTGTATGTGCAGCTTTTGCTTTACCTATTAAACTGTCTTAGTCTCAGGCTGTAAGTTTTCTCACTTTTGCTTTTCCAGTTCTCTTCCCCACCCTGATGCAGGGGGAGTAAACGAGCGACTGTGTGGGGCTGAGTTGCCAGCCAGGGTTTTTAGTCATAAGGCTACCTGCAATTGTCTGTAGAAGGCCTCATTGACTTCCTGATCAGGCCACACATAGGTCACACACAGGTCCACAACAATGGCACCCATGTTGGTCTGGCCCTCATAAGCTCCTGAGTTGTTCTGCAGCCACCCCTTGGGAGAGCTTAGTGCACCACTTGCTCCCTCACATAAAGAACAACTTCACCACCTTTCCTTGTTGGCCCCTATTTCCTATAAAGTACATAGTCATCCATGACAGCATTCCAGTCATGCCAGCTATCCCACCATGTCTCTGTAATAGCAATGAGGTCATGGACCTGCAACTGCAGACAGATCTCTAATTCTTCCTGCTTATTCCATATGCTGGGTGCGTTTGTGTACAGACATTTCAGAGAGGTGATGGAGCACACAGCTTTCCCAGGAAGGGTGCAAGAAGATACAACACTGCCAGAAGCACCCTGCGGGTGGTTGGCCTTCTGGTACCCATCTTGGGAAGCAGCTAAGGAACAGGTATCACTGCTTTGGTTGGCCTGGCTTATTCCCCAGTTGGATGCGATGGTGTGAGCATTGCCACTTTAGACCCCTCCTCCTGAGTCCCTCAGTTTAAAGCCTGCCTCACCAAGCTGGCCAGTCTGCTGCCAGACTCCCTTGCCTCTTCTAGGCAGATGGATCCCTTTCCTCCCTAACATGCTGTAGTCAAAGAATGTCCCATTATCATAGAAGCCAAAACCTTCACAATGGCACCAGCCATAAAACCAAACTTGATTTGCATTATATGTCTATTTCTGGTTGGACCCTTTCCTCTTGCTGGAACAAAATAGTAGAAAAAATAACTATCAGAAATTTTCACTTCCACCCCCAGGGCTTTATAGCCTTCCTTGATTCTGCCCAGGTTCTGGCTTGCGGTGTCATTCTTGTGCACATGAAAGTAGCAGCAGATGGGTGCTTAGCTCGCAGAAGGCAGTGTTACCTCACGTGACTTCCTGCCAGGCCAGCAGCTGGGCACCTCAGTACCTCCTAACAGACTATCACCCAGCACAAGCACCTGTCATTTCTTTTTATGGTACCCAGTGTGCTGCTAGTGCAGTTTTTTCTTGCCAGCCTTGCTTGTGTGTGTCTAGAGCTGTTAAAGCTTCATATGTTTCTGGTTGTGACTTAAGGGTGGAGACTTAAGAGGAGTTCTGCTTTTGTGGGTCACTGGGGCCCAAGATTCCTCATTTGCTGTGGTGTCCATTACAGAAGCATGAATTTGAAACCACCTATCTATTTCCATCTCACACCCTCTAATACCATGCAGCTGTTTAACTGTTTCCTGCAGCTTGACCACCTGACACAACAGATCATCAACCTGCACACACCTTAAGGAGGTACTTGCTTTTTCTCCAGGAGAAGGGTTGGGGCATTCATTGCAACCTACCATATGTACTGAAGTCTCCTGCCTTACTGTTTCCCTCTGGCTTGAAGCATCAGACATCACAGGGGCCTTTCTCAGTGGAAACACTGGTTTTAACTCTGAGGCAAGTACCCACCATTATGGCAGAGACCTAGAGTGCTTCCCTGGGTTGTGGATTACAAGCAGAATGTAGGACCCTTGCTGTGAGTCCAACTACACAAACTGACACGACATGGCGTGGCTGACACACCTTCCTGGCAGTACCCCTGCTGGCACTGCTCCCCAGTGCTGTTTAAATGTGCCACATTTGCTCCTGGCCGTGCCCAAGCTGCATCTCTCTCGCTCGCTAGAGCTGCTGGCTCCATGCGGGGTTCTCAGCTCTTGCGTGGGTTTCCCTGGCTCTGGGAATCCCCCTGTCTGCCTTGATCTAGTGCTCAGCCACAGAACTTTCTGTTGCTGCAGCTGTGAGCCTCACCAAGTGAGGCACGGGCTAAATAAATTATATAAATATTTAGGTATTTTGTATATATACTACATATATAATATTATACATACTATATATAAATATATATAAATATATGCCACAAACTATATAAATTGCCTGAATCAATTCTTGTTTGACAAAGAGTATTTATTCTAGGAACAGTATTTAATCAATTTAATTAAAAATTGTCCATTTTTGGAAAATTCACAAATGTTTTTATTGTCAGCTTTAATATTTAAATATATGCGTGCACACACACTCAGCCCATTGGCCTAGCTTCAAATGCCAGCCACTGGCTTGTTTCCTCATTTTCTCTCATGCTTTCAAGAACATTATTTAAAAATTCTAACCCTATGAAACTCATTTTAAGTTGAACATATCACCTCAGATTTTGCCTGTCAAGCAAGGAGACTGAGCTTAAGATTCTTCTCCTAAAAAATTAATCTCAAGTTCTTTTATGCAATCCTTTAACCGTACATCCTTTTTAGGTAGTGTTAAAATGTAACCACAGACTTGTATTAAATGTCTTGATTATGCAGGAAGTAATAAAGACAGTCAAAATAATGTTGGTTAGTTCAAGGTTACAACAAATATATATCAGTATTGTGAAGCTAAATAAGAGGAAAAAGTGAACACTCACATATTTATGTACCATCAGACATGCCCTAATTTCTCATGCTAGTGCAGGTAGGTGAAGCAGAATTTTTAGCTAAATTTAGAAATTTACCGTGCTGCTTTAATGAGGGTATTGCTTATGATCAGTTAATATATTTGGTCTCTAAAATTATTACATCCCAAACTCACCCTAGATCATTTTGGGAGTTTTTTTATTTCTCTGTATGTTTTTTTGTTTTGTTTAAATGTCAAACTGGAAACACATTCAATGGATTATCTGCTCACATTTACCTGCTTGAACTGTCATTCTGTAATTGAATTTATGTTTCCTTTTTTTTACTATTATTATTATTTTTATTTAAGCAAGTATGTGACACTCCACCAAATATCTTACTATGATACAAGTGTCTGACTTCACCTGTATGGCCTTTACCATTACAGATGTCCATCGAAAGTTTGGCCAAATTTACTTTATATTAACTCATTCTGAATAAATATATTGCCTTTACATTCCTTTGCACTATCCTTATATTATGTTTTATTCAGTTAAGATCTATATGATCAATTTTACTTTGGGGCCAAGAATTAGTCTGATGCTGACAGATTATAATTATCCATTTATTACACATAAATTTAGCATAGTAAATTTTTTTCAGTGTTCTGGATGTATTTATATGTCCTAATACTATCTGGAATTTCAGACTAATAGAGTATTTCCAGTCAGTTCTTACAAGGAAAACAACAACAACTTTGAATGCTGTGTTTTTTTAAAAGTAACCATACTGTCTGTCTTTATTAGAATTTGATCAACATCTGGCTTTTTCTTGAATAATGGCAAAAAAACCAGAGATATATATTTTTTTTAATGAAAAACATAGTATTTACATCTATTAATGGCCCAAAGGTTTCTTTTGTACTCATGTTTCACAATTTTTCCTGTTACTCTACTCTGTTGATATAGGCTAATTTGAATATTAACTTTCATTATATTCATATATTTTTTTCAATCTGATACCATCAGTACTGACATACAATTTATTAGATGTATTGTACAGCAGAAAAAGGAATATAGAAATTAATCAGTACTATATTTCAATATTGACAGAAACTCATGAGTGGTACTTATATATACAGATCTGAGTGTCACCAGATCCTAGGACATAATTTCCCTAAATGATCATATTCCTTTAGAACATCATTACTAATTTCATTGCACGTTGGTGTCTTAGAAATATATAGAGACAACTCTAACATAAATGCTGAGAAACATTATTAATATCTGAATGGAATTTTATACATAAAAATAACTATTCTGCTATTGTTTTTCATATTATTTTCCTTATATTAAGTTACTCTTTTTTTTCTTTGTTCTAAAAAATATGGTTTGGTTTTCTACAAGTAACACACTTCACTGAAGAGACTCAATCCATAAAACCTAACATAAAGAAAACAAGTACAGTAATGCAATGTTAAATGAAAGACTGAAAATAAAAAAAAAAAGTGCAATGAAGAACAGACAACTTCTGCTGGACTGCATTTGGATTATTATATGTGACTTCTTAGAAGTACCTAATGAAGTAATTCGAACTTGGAAACTATTTCAAGGGAGTGCATGGTTTATGACAATTCAATTAAATTAACTAGTCTATTTTGCTGTAGGCATAAAAAATTATTTTTATTTCCAAGTAGATATCCTACAAGGAATAGATTATTGATGCAATAAGAATTTGTGATTTTCTGGTTTTTAATTGTTTAACAAAGTACTAAGTGTATTACAAATAAAGTAAACCTTCTCCTCCATATTTCTATAAGGTATTCAAGTCAGTTATTGTGAAGAACTTATGTGTGTCAGAAAAAACAAAGAACAAGTTTAACAAAAGGATATCCCCTATGAAGTAGTATTATATAATTTAGTTTTAGAGAATGACATAAGCAGAAATAAGCAATGTCTCCACAGAGTACTCAAATCACACTTGTGAATCCAAGAAATCTATCTTTCCTTCTTTGACAGCACTTTTGAGAAATGGGTATTTGCTACTAGATCTTTTTTGTGTTCTGCACCTATCCAAAGGTGCAGAAGAAAATAAATGTTATTAAAAATGCATGTAATTAGGCCTTCATGGGTGGCTGCAAATTCAGATTAAAAAAAAAAATCTTGATAACATTCTGCTTCCTTCCTGCAGCTTCAAAGTGCTACTTACATGTTATTGATATCTTATGACAGAGTTTAGACTTCATTAGTTTTGTCTAGTGTGATATTTAATGTGTAGAACTCAGATATATAGAAAGTTTTCATTACAAAAAACACTGCTGATACATATAGACCTTTGCAAAAATATCTAGTAAGACATACACTCAGTTTCAGTATGATGATTAAAATAGAATAGAATGTTGATTGTAATGTATATAATTATGTTGTATATGAGCAAATATATTAATATGATTTAATACAATACAAAATATATATACCTATGACATGTCCTATATTAAATATTATTATTCTATAAAATCCAAGTAATAAATTTGTGTGATAATGCTATATTATAGTTATTATATAAAACACATGATACAAAAAATATGGTAAATAATATATAACATATTATATGATACTTCATGTCTATATATGTTATATTGTCATACAACTACTATTTTACTTAACATCTTGCACTTCGTTTTTATGTCAAAATTCTATGATTTTACATTATTTTTTCTTTCAGAAATTCTATATTGCTTTATCAAATTTTAGTCCCTACCTCTTCAAAAGCATGCTGTCTCTTAATTATCTTGGTCTTTATGATATAAACACCTCATAAAAATTGCATTATTACTGCTTTTATTAAACAATTAAAGTGAATGTTCCTTTTCAATGTGTTTGCTGTATTATTACCATTAACTATTATATTCTGAAAGGTCTTTTCATTGAGATTATTTCAGTGCTAAATTGCTTACTTCTGAAGACAAATTCTACAACATGGTCTGATATTACAAAAATTTCCTCTGACATTCAGATGACTTCTTGTGCTTGTCCTCATGATATTTTAGACTTCTCTATTTCAGCTTGTCTAGAAATACTGTGATCATTTAGCATCAGTGTGAAATTTTGCAGCAATTCAATCACTCAAACTAAGCAAATATCAAATAAAGGCAGGGAGGTCAATGGGTGTCAGAACTGTCTGTATGTTTTAATGATTCACCCAGGGAAGCTAGCTGGCTTCTGTGTTTTAAGATTTGTGATAATTGGGGTCAGGTTATGTAATTAATAGTAGCTGGGAACTTGGTGAGTAGTGAAATTGAAATTCTCCCCACTTGTTAGTACTACACAAGCTGTAAATATTTCTGTTTCATCGTTGTCATTGTCTCTCATTTCATTGTCCCTGGCTATACTGAAAGCTATACTGAAAGCCTTCTGTACCATAGGCTCTATAAGCATAGCCAGTCAATTAAGAAAAGCTGTTACCCGCCTCTGCTCAACACTTGTTAGACCCCATCTACATACTGCCTCCAATTTTAGGCCCTCCAGTACAAACGAAAAAATTGATGAAAAGAAGCATGTATGGGGAGGACACCAGGATGTTCTGGTCTGGAGAAGTTTTCCTGCCCTTCAGGCTGAGGGACCAGGGCTGGTTTAGCCTGGAGGAGGAACAGCTTTGTCAGGGACCTCACAGCATCCCCCAATACCTAAGGCAAAATCATCAAGAAGACAGAGCCAGGCTCTTTGCATTGTTGTGTGAATATCAAGGACAATGGGTATAAGTAAACAACAGAATTTCAGACTTGATTGAAGTGAAAAAGAAATCTTCAAAGTCAGCCAAGCAGTGGAGCAGGCTGCGCAGAGAACTAGTGTGGGCGCCACACTTTGGGGGTTCAATCTCCAATTTGACAAAGCCCTGAAAGACCTGGTCTAAGCTCATGCCCGATCCTGCTGTAAGCCAGACACCTCCTTAAGGCCCTCTTCAATCTAAATTATACCATAATCCCATATATGATATGGGATTATGATTTAAACCTCATGTTTTAATGATCCTTTAATAAGTAGCTTAAGTCATCAGCTCACAACCAAATTCCAGACAAGTGAAAAGGAAGCACCCAAAGGTTTGTTGGATGTTGGGTGGTTTCTTTTCATAGCTAATAAATTTTTGTAAGAAAATTTGAACGCACTGCTGTAATACACATCTGCTAACAAATCTTCCAGGCACAATTGCCCTGACAAGTCACAGGAATGGAAGCAGAGATGACATAAAAATAAATACATGCAAATTTATATTTTTTTATCCATGCAGTCTCATGAATGAGCCTAAAAGTACATAAGTACATTTCAGAAATTCTTTTCAAGTACTTCTTTACCGGCATTCATTTCCTCCTTTTCATAAAGGCTGAAGAAATTTGAAAAACAAACACAACATCATATGTTGAAGGAGTAAAAACACATAAGGAATAAAATTAGAAATTTGTAATTATTTGAAACAATCTGAAGTTTACGAAAACTCATAGGGTAGCATTTGATGTAAAGAAATTAAGCATTTTAAATAAATATTTTAATCCCTTACTTAACTTTAGAAAAGTTCCTGCCCATTCAATTCTTCACTTAAGATATTTAGGATGATCTATATCATTGCTTCTCCTGACTTTTGATTAGAAACAGCAGCAGCCATAGAATTTTGTGCGATAGTTTACTATTGAACACAAACCAAATCTAATTTCCTTGCCAATGAAGATGGAAATTAATGAAATCAGAAATGTCATCGCAAATCATCAGTAAGATATCAGTTTTGCTCCAGTTGTCTTATTACTTTTAAATCATTTCTTCACACATTATGTTCTCCTGGTTACTGCATACATATTCAGGATGTATAAACTTTACTCTTTGAATTACTGTATAAATTTCTAAATTTTAAATTCTTATGTGGAGTCGAATTTTTGCTCATATATTTTGTATACACTGGATGAATCTCCCATATTTTAGTTTTCCTAGTTGCACAAATACTCAGAAGAATCAATATGTCTACGATTTGGTGATGGAGGCATACATATCTAGTGAAGGGTATAACCCCAAGATATGTCAACCTGTTATAAATTCCCCTTCTTGTAATGCTTTATTCATAACTTAATTCAAATTGTATAAAAACATTGGATTTTGTACTCAAAATACCAGTTTGAACACTATACTATTTCTGTCTTCATTATTGTTTTGTATCTCCAAAAACGTATCTTTACAATTTTACCCTGATTTGCATTGGACCATAACACTTCATCTTTTTCCTTTCTAATTACTAAAAAAACTTGGTGATTTTTTTTTCAAAAGTGTATCTTAGGCTGTTGAGCAAACAGTGTTTAAAATTTATTGCAGTCAAACACCATTGTTGCTTAGCAAAACTCTGCAGTTGCTACTTACTGTCACCACGGCAAAGCAAAGGCCCCAGTTTGTAAGCTGCTTCAGAATTTGGTCTGTCAGTATCTGTGATCACAATTTCAGTTACTGGTAGATGCTCCTTGTAGGAGAGGAATCCAGTATCATTAGTCCTGTAAAGGTAAAATGAAAGCCACAGCTGTCCTAAATATTTCTGATAAACATTTCATTGACACATTGCTAGGGGAAAGGAAATATTTAAATTCTGAAAAAATGTGCTGCATAGCTCTAAGGGCAATACAAGCAGCCATAAATACAAATGTATGCTTTGGTGTTAATATTGTGATCATTTGACAAGAATGAAATAATTTCATGCGAAGTGGGTATTTTTACTGTTGTGCTTGTCTGCAAAGGTATGAGAAAAAACTTTTTGACATAAATGGGTACCAAGCTGGCTGCCTAAGTTAATGTATTTGCTCAAGTCAGTAATTTTATGTTCCTAGGAATATGCAGTATCTATAATGGCCTGTCTCTTCATAAAGGAATATTAAATGGCTTAGTATAATTTTCAAATATGTTTAACATATTTTCTTCAGTTTTTTACCTTGAAAAATGTTAAAAATTAAATAGAAAAATATTAAGTCATGCTGAGTGTGCAGGAAAAAAAAGCATATGCTGCAAATACGTAATTAGCAGAAAAGGAAATATGCAACCTAGCATCAGAGTACACACCCAGTACTTGCAATCTTAGGTGAAATTCCTCATTTGAAATCCTTGTTAATTTAATGTCGGAACTGAATTTCTAAATTTCATAAGCACCAGTTTTGGCCCTAAAATTGTTTCCCCTGAACCCATGGAAATATTCAATCACTCAGGGTCATTCTGGAAAAATCTATCTGTCCATTCAATCCACTCATAGTTGAATTTTCCTTTTAATGGGCAAAGCAAATATCTCAGAGACAATAGTACAATCTCAGAGAGGTGAGGCAATCTGGAACTCACACTGCTCAGAGATTAAACATGAGACACACACCTCAGCAAGCAAGCCATGTTCCTCTGGGAATGTGGTTGGGTTTAGTAATCTCCTCTCTCAGTACACCATGCACTGGGACTGAGACAATGAGAAAAGATTCCATCCTTATGTTGAATTAAATTAGTGTTTTTTGCTCGTCTCCTCCCTCCCTTTACTAACATTACCATCTTTCCCTTCTATTCAATTTCTATTTATCTGTTTTGGAGCACAGTGCAAACAAATGTACAATTTTTTTCAGGAAAGTTTTTTTTTTGTAAGGGAGGAATGCAAAACATTTCTTAAAAACGTTTGAAGTTTTTATGAGGTGAGGTATTGCAGATATTTTAGAACTGAAAAAAAATGCCCAAAACACTTAAATCGTTCACTTCTGTAAAACTATGCTACAGATAAAGGGAAACTAAGTAGAAACTAGTTCTGCAAAGAGGATTTGCATTTTTGTAGATCTTTAGGAGCAGGGTTTTTTTAAAAAACATGTCTTTTTTATTTTAGATTTTTAGAGACTTAAAGTTTTGGAACAGTCAAACAAGGACTTTAGAGCTAAATCTATGTCCAATCTATAAAATACAATGATGTCACTATCAAAATAGAATATCAATACCATATTTTCAAAACTGCAACACATGTAACTCTTGATTTTCTGTGTTCAGAAAACACTTCAAAGCAGAACAGCTTCCACCTACTTTTTCTGCCCTACGAACATTATTGAGTCAACTGATTCAAACCAGTAGTCTCTTGGGAACCAAATATAACATTAAGCACAACTACCAAAATAAGTGTAAACATAACCTCCATAACATTGCAGTTACAGGGATAAATCTCCACTTAAAATGAAAACTAAAATATCAGAAGTGGACACATACAGAAATACAAAGCAAAAATAATTATATTTTCAATGTAATACACTCATCAACATATGCAATTTACTGAAAGTGGTTATAATGAAGACATGCATGCCATCCTCTACCTACTTTATTTACAAGTACGTTAATGATTAAAAATTAACTTATGTGTGTGAGGATGGATTAAATGAATGACAAAACTAGGCAAGAATGTATTACATATGCGGCAACTCCTCAAAATCCTGTCTCAAAAAGCATTTATCTTTTACCACTTTTGCTGTTAGGCATCAAAAATTGTACAGCCCAATAATAGGGAAACTCCTAGCGTACTATGTATTTGTTTAATCTCTTTATTAGAATGAGCACGGCAGATATCACTCTTTGAGTTTTACTGCAGATGCAAATTCTTTCCCTACAGAAACTTTTGAAGCTTGTGAAGAATTGTTCTTTGAGTAACCCTTTGTTGTATTTTCATTTCTGTATCTGCTGAGTTCCCTGCTCATGATGAGAGAATAAACATTTTCCAACCAAATTAATTAGTTGTTTATTTAAAGGAAGAGTGAATATCTAGCTTGATATAATAACAATGCATTGCTTTATTTTGGACACATGAAGATGTCTCTAAATAATTTCCTTGCATTTTTCTATTTTCAAACACATGTTTCAAAAAAATATATATTAACATGCATACACTAACACACTCATTGAATTGGATTTATGAAAATTAAAAATACTTTTAAAGTTTAAAAGCTTAAAAGTTTCTTCAACAGAAAAGCTTTCATTTGAAAAGTCCCTTTCTGCTTTATGAAGTCCTGTACTGCAGTGGAAGTATTGTTGAGAAAGTTGTATCTGGTCCTTTTAAGTGAAAAGTCAGGTTCAGATTTGACATTGTAACAGGAATTAATCTCTTATATTACTTAATTGAATGGCATCTTTAATAACATCAGAGATAAGCACAAGTGGAAGATGAACATTTTAGAAAGCCTTCCATCCTCTTAGAATAGGATTCTATATGAGTGCTTTGCTTTGCTGATAGCGAGTGTGTCCAATTCTGATGATCTAAGTGGTAGATGACAAAAAAGGGGGTAAAAAGTCTAAATTCTTAAAGTTTTAGTTAAAAAGTATGCTAAAGGTTAACTGACCTTTTTTCAGAAACTTTTATTTTAGCTGTAGTTACTTTTAGTATTCTAAGACTAATAACTGAAGTTCTACTAAAGACCAGAACTAATGTCTTAATATATAACATGCAATACACCACACAAAGATAAAGTGTCTGTATAAAATTAAACCTTCCTCAGAATTCAGAGTGAAAGAATTAGCAATATTGTATACAGTTAGAGTTTTATGAGGAAGTATGTCCTATATCAAAGACATGGGTAACACTGTAGTAATTTAAATTTACAGCGGCCTTGCTGTTCTAAATGTGCTAAAATCTGTATATGCTTTTAATTTACTTTCCAGGAAAAAAAGTATTGTGATTAATCAACAGTAAGACGTCACCATTCATCTCTGTCTGCATCACAGTTGCAGTAATGCTGGGAATCAATGCAGTTCCCCTCTAATCCACAAGCACATTTTTGTGCAGCAGGCAAGGAACCTCCCCAGTAAGTCTGTGTTTCATTGGTTCTTCCAATCCACCAGCTCAGTGGCACCCCATCTAAAAGGTAGATCAGAGAAAATCAGTGCCCAGTTTTGTCTCCTACTTCTCTCATTTTTTCTTGTACAAAAAGATTTCTAAATGGTTAAACAGAGAAAAATCACTCCTCAAATCTAAAAACTTTAAACAACAAGGGGGGTGGGGGGGTGGGGAGGGAGAGAATTACTACCTTTATTTGTAAGCAATTATTCATTCTAATACTTCATTATCAGGTATTAAATGATTGTCACAGATTTTTGCTAGCATTACTGGAAAATGGAACTCACAGTTCCTAGCTCAGCCAGCCATGATATTAGAATCATTTATCTTAAGCAGCCCATTTATATAACTCATTTTAAAATGGTCCATGAAAAAGAAGATGCCACTGCACTAAAAATGAGGGTAGTTTATATTCCCAAATAAAGATCAATTTCAGATTACAGAACTACCAGCAATAGAATGAGAATAGTTACAGGAAAGCTATGCCGAAACAGTCTCGTCCCACTACCAAGAGTACTTCAGAGTATTACTACCCCTATCTGTGAAAGACATTAAGCAGTTGAATAGTGGTGTTAATCAGAAATGAATAAAGACAGTTGTTAGATCACAGGCAGCAAATTAATAATTTATACACTCAGCGACAGCAGAAATCATGTTGATGTTGCTCCCATAAGCAAGTTGATGTATCTGGTAAGCAGAACTGAGGTTTCCCAGGACTATTACATCTCTGTGTGGTGCATTCAGTCAGCGTTGTTTGTAGCA